>NW_027413225.1:0-195200 GCF_048544455.1 Silene latifolia | reverse complement strand
AGACAACAACAAAAAATAAATGGAAAAAACAACTCAAAACATGAAAATAAACACCAAACGAAAAAAAAAAAAAAAAAAAAAAAAAAAAAAAAAAAAAAAAAAAAAGGTGGCGGCGGTGCGGTGGCGGCGGTGGTGGGTGGTGAGTTGGTGTCGGGTGGGATAGTGGTGGGTGGTGGTGAATGAGGAAGAGAAGAATGAATGATTTATTTGGGTTTTTTGATTTAATTGGATTTTTTGGGTTTTTTTATTTAATTGGATTTTTTGGGTTTTATTTATTTATTTGGGTTTTGGGTTTTTTATTTATTTGGATTTTTTGGGTTTTTATTTTTTGTGGTTTTAGAGAGAAGATGAGTTGTGTGATATGTGAGAAAAGTGGATGAGAGGAAAAGAAGTTATAGTAATTAGTGATTAATTAGAAAGATTAGTGAAGGAGGAGAGAATGAGTGATATTAGTACATAAACACACTTTTGGAGGTTGATCTTGGCCATCCATCTCCCTCCATCCAATGGCTCATAATAGAACTTATGGACTCAATATAAATGTGGACCTTAGTTGATCTCTTCTCTTCTCTCTCTCTCTCTCTCTCTCTCTCTCTCTCTCTCTCTCTCTCTCTCTCTCTCTCTCTCTCTATATATATATATATATATATATATATATATATATATATATATATATATATATATATATATATATATATATATATATATATATATATATATATATATATATAAGAGGCTTTTTTCGGACAATTCTAGAGACTCCAACTTTATAAAGCTACCTAATTAATTTTTATTTAAAATAATATCTATAAAATACTATTAAAAGGCTAGCCTAAAAATGCCACATAGACAATGCCACATAGGATGAAAAAAAGCCACATACACAATAACAATATGACTTGGCAAACTAATATGACATGCATTATCAATTTATTATTATATTGCATTAATTTAATTCACTTATTTTCTTTAAAAATCCATCCATATTCTATTAGTTTTAAATTTAATTAACTTAAAAAAACTATAATAAAAAAATACGCATTAACTATAAGTTAATAATTTCAAGATATTTCATATGGAGTAGTATTATATGTATTCGAAATAAAAAAAACTGAATATATAAGAAATTAAGAACGAAAAAAGAATAAATGAAGTTAAAAAAAAATTGTATTGTCACTAATTCACTATTATTTTTTTTTTTTTTTGATAAGGTAATAAAACGTTTTTTTTTTTTACTAGAAAGGCATTAATTCACTATTGCTATTACTAGAAAAAACAATAATATACCATAACTTTGTTGTATATAGAAGATGTTTTACAGAACTAATTAATCAACAAATGAGTATTAAAGATCATATAAAATATTTTTTTAGGAAAATATAAAATATTTGGAAAATAAATATTTATTTAATTTAAATAATTTACATACAAATTTTGTAAATATTTAACTGAAATTATAGACTAATAATAGAATTTTAAAAGGGTAGTAATACCATGTATTTAGTTCATGAAATTATTTCACGTAAAGGATAAGATTTTATAAAAAAAAAACACAAATTGCATTGTTTAGCAATATATTTAGTAAGTAAACTAAAATAATTATATTTATAATTTTGTGTTCATGGTGAATTTAAACGAGATATTCTCCATTCCAGTTTTATTGTTTAATTATCCTTTAAAATTTATTCCAAATTAATTGTTTTTTCGAAATCTATACAATAATACAAAAAGCCTAGATTGAGTAACTAATAGAAAGACACGTGACGTAATACAAGTTATACAATAACATAAAAATGCTAGATTGAGTAGTTACAATTATATACTAGATCAAAAATTAATGAAAAAATAAATTAAAAACAAAATACAAAAAGACAAAGTAGTAATCAATATATTATAATCATTTATCCTACGTAAACTTTCATCTTCCAAACATTACTCTATTTCATAATTACAATTTATTCCTCTTTAATACCAAACTTTTCATATTCCATAATTATTAAACCATCAACAAATTTTACCTATAAAATAAGATTAGTAGATGAGAATCTAGCTTACCTATTTGTTTTCATTTGATTGAACTTTTTTTTAAAAAAAAAAACTATCTTTCTTTTGTGGTGAAATGAACAAGAAATGAAGAGATAAGAGAAAAATAGAAGAAAAGAGAATGTATAATTAACAAGCATTTATATCGTATTGTTCGTTTTTGGTGTTGTCGAATGTTGATGATGACACTTGAGATTATTGATGATCGATGATCGAATATATATCACCATCCATTGTGGCGAAAGAATGTCCAACTTTGGTGAATGAAACTCTAGCTTGACCAAATTGTACCCTTAACTTTTTTGTCTCACACATTCTTAAGAACAATGTAATGTTTCGGGATTTTTTTTTAATGTATTCATTAATTAATAATGTGTAGTTAATTTGTTGGGATTAACAACATATTACATATGTATTGAATAAAATTTATATTTTGCTCGTACTTTGACTATCAAATAGTAACATATTTTTTTATTTTTGAATTTTTGAAGTGAGAATATTGCAGTAATATCGATGTTTTTTTATCTCGATCTATTATATCCATCTCATTTAATTTTTTTATTTGATTAAATGTTACAACGGTTAAGTGAAAATGAGTGAAGAATAGTTTAATTTTTCAATATAATTATTATTTTCAAACATAAAATATAACTATGGTTGATGTTACTTACTATTTTTATGATATCATCATTTTAATAAAGTTATAAACTAGAAAAAATATCATTTAAATGTCGAATAAATACAATATCATTTGGCTATAGATAACAAATAAGAATAATATAAACATGATGCAATAACAAATAAACAATAAAGAATGATGTAAGTATCAAGACACTATAAGAAAATAAAAAAATTACGTGAGCAAATAATTATTAATGAGGAGCTAGAAAAGTCACGTGATTTTCACGGAAAATCTATACAATATTTTAAAAAGATAAAACTAAGCAATTCACTAAGTAATGTGTCCTATCAAAAGTCATCTTGAATTGTGATATGTCACATGCATATAATTAGTGAAAATAAAAATAAAATTTATGTTGTACAAAAGAATGTAAATGTCAATAAAATTTTTAGTTTCCTCTCATCTTTATACCTATTAATAATTAATAATTAATTTACTCTACTAATTTGACATCTAAATCCTTTCTTAGTTGATTTTTTTGCTTCCCTCTCCTCATTTATACCACCTATACACATTGTCATATTTTTGTCTACAATTATCATCACTTGCATTACCACAATGTTTCGACTTCTCTACCTTAAACACTTTTGAGATTTTATTTTGAAGATTTTTCATCTTTAAGCTTCCACACTCAATTCAAAATTATTTGGTTCACATAAAATCCTAATTGAATTAATCATTTCAACTTGACTTTATAACAACTTTACGTAGCTACAATATATTTTATATTCTTATTTAATTGTAGCTCATTCTACAGAATTAAATTAATTGTTTCAGTTTACATACATTTCATTATTATAGTTTGATTGACTTTTTATTTTTTTGACAAGGAATCTCCTTTTATACTATGTAGTATGTATAATTACATATAGTAGTATAAATCTCAATGAAGCCACATAAGACATTACATCCGCCAATTCTTGGAAGATTTTTTGTCAAAAGTTTGTGAATTCTATCCAGTTTATCTTTGTTGCACTAATGTTGCACGTAACACCTTTTTTTCCTTAATTTTTTTTGTTAAGACTTCAATTAGTCACAAATCAAATAACTCAAAGTGTGTAAAAGATTATACGAGTAAGTCAATAAGCTTAGACATTTTTGCCAATATAGTTTAAGGAGATATTTTTAAGTTGTAGCTAATTATTTTTACAATGTATAAGAATGTTTATTTATTTATATTTTTGGTTGAACAAAGTGGAAGCGCCTACGTGACATATTGTATAGACTAAATATTTGTTATGTGTGTCATTCATAAGATGCATAACTAATTTTGCTCATTTTTACCAATAATTGTTCGAAATTCTAAAGTTATACTCTTTTACTTCACTCTCTTACTATTTTCCATAAATCTATTGTACGCGAAAATAATTTGTGACTCAAATTTTTTACTTATTTGGTGTTACAGGGCATTTTACATATTTTTAAAATATGATAGAAATTTTTTAAAAGTATAAAATCCATTGAAATTGAGGGAATATAAAATTGTTGTAATATACAAGTATATCCATTATTAGGTACTGAAAATTTTGTTCGTACTTGCAACACATACACAATAATTTTAAAATGTTACCTTAAGCAACTTTTTTTTATCAAATATGCAATTATTTTCACTATCCATCTATAATTAAAGGTGTAAAAACTCTAATTCATTTAATCAATAAAGTGAAACTAAACTAACGCTTAAATATTTGTTGGTTAAGAAAAACATTTGTATTGCATAATCTTTAAGCCGATTAAAACAATAAATTATTAACGATCCCGTGATTTTCACGGGCTCCAAAACTAGTTATGTATAATTATCCCAATATTTATGTATAGTTAGTTATCCCCAATATTTGTGCAAATTCTATCTAATATTTATGCAAATTCTATCTAATAGAGTTTTACAAGTTATGTACCAGTGGAAAATCATAAACTTATATGGCTATATATACCATCAAAAGATGTGTAATCTCATAGCTAATATAACAACTAATGTGCACTAATGAACAAAACGGATGAGACGGAAATTAAGGAACAAATTGGGTTGAGACGGAAATAAGACGGGTCAAGGTAGAGTCAAAGGAAGGTGATGCCGTGATGGAAAGAATCACATAAGCAAAGTCAACTCTTGACTTTAGCAAACCAAATACCATCAGCTACACCAACCTGCAACATCAGCAACGAACTCCTCATCACCATTCAAATCCATCAACACCACCTTCATCACTCACCATCAGGTTCGACAAATCACGACAGCAGCTCAAACACCATTCACCAATCACCATCACCATTAATCTCCATCATTAATCAATCCGACATCAACCACCATCAAAAAACAACAGCGGCATCAACAGCCCGGCAGCAGCAACGACACCAACGAACAACCTTCATTCCTCTACTGCTCCGTTTTCATTTGAGCAACAACATCCCGACACCTGCAATTCCCATCGACATCCACCAGCATCAATCAAGTCGGCATCACCAGTCATCACGCATCACCGGTTCAAATCACCAATTGCAGAATATGCACTCCCAGCCGGGTACTCGGCTGCCTACCAACCAGCTCGCAACAACTTTTGTTCTCCCAGACGGGTACCCGTCTGCCGCCCCTCATCCCGGCTGGGAATACCATCAAATTTCCCTTTTTTTCCAGAGAACTCTCAGCCGGTGCCACCACCGACGGCCGACGGGCCGACTGGGCACCCTTGCTGCGGTTTCGATGTCTGATTAAGAGCTTTCTTTTGTGTCCTTTTTACCTCTTTGATTTTGTCGAAAAAACCCCACTTTTCCCCATTTTGCTGTGTGATGTCGTGTGTTTTAGGGGAGGGGTTTTAGATTAATATTATCTTTATTATTATTAGGATTATTATTAAGATTGTTCACAAAACCTACTCTCACGGTTCATGCATCGTGTTAAATGTTAGCCACATTCATCTCAATTGTTTTTATTGCAATGTGTTAGATAATAGGACACATATATGATGCAAGAGTGGTCTTACATTCCTGTAATGCTCCTTAATTAACCAAATCGTTGAGCTAAGTATTTGGGTGATAAGCAAAGAATTCAATGAAAGTTTCATTTACTATAACTATATGGTATTTTACGTACGGATAACTGTCTTAATTTACAAATTACTAAATTATATTCCATTAGAAAATTTATCTATAAATTTGAAAAGTGAAAACTTAAAGGATAAAACTTTAAAATAATTTGTAATTATCCTCTTATTCTAACAAATTGTAATTCATATTCCTAGAGTCCTTACATAAACGTACTTACATATTAAAAGATCTAAATAATTAGAGGAATGACAAATTTGAAACCCGTGCAACGCACGGGCACAAAATCTAGTAATAATATCTAAAATAGCGAAATATCTAACTATCCTTAATAGAAAATGCATCTTCATTCAAGACAAAGATATGCAATAAGAAAAGATTACAATAAGAAAAAAAACCAATACAATAAGGAAAAACTATACATGTTCCCCGTGAGTCCTATCTTATTACTTTTTGGACCTTTGCTACTAGGCGCTAAAATTCCGGAAAATAGAAATGCTAAAATAGAATAACAAATTAAAAATGTCACAAAAGAAACAAAAGTCAGCAAGAATATTGCCCACAATAAATAAACAAGAAAAAAAATTATTTTATTGATCACGTACACAAAGTCAATTTGTTTCTTATATAACCCATTTAATTAAGACTTGGTACATCGTTGAAATCTTATTATGCCCCAATTTATGGTTTTATGGTTTGGACAAAAAGACAGCCTCATAATAAGATAAATATAAAACATAACTAAAAATACAATGAAAATAAATCAAATATGTTGTCACCAAAAAAAATTTGATACATGTATGTTTATTTCTTAGTTTCTTTGATATATTTAACTTATAAATTGTGCTTACTTTTACATATTCTCATAAAAACAAATTATGATAACAATATTGTCATGAGTTATCTAAGGTTTTCTAACATGTGTCCTAAGGAAGCAACACGGGTTGTAACACCGACTATATCATAATAATAAATATTATCATAAATCGGGCTATCTTTTATTATGTTCGTCTTGTTACAAAACAATTTTGTCTTGTTATAAAATTGTCTTATCTTATAAGAGAATAGTTGTTTCTCTGTCATCCTCTATATACTTCCTCTATATACTAAGAGAATAAGCATTCTAAAAGTTTTCCCTCCAAAAGCACTCTGTTAAATAAGGAAACAAATGAGATTAAAAAAAACATATTTTCATCAATTATAAACCGCTATTGTTTGCTTCGTGATAAAAAAAAATCAATAAAAAAATTTGAAAAAATTTATAAAATGAAATCATTAGTTCTAAGACTAAAAAGAAATGTTTTCATCCAGATGTACATTTCATGACATTACTCAATTATCTTAATTATTTTTGCACGTCAATTTTTTTTCCAAATCAATGTTGTTCCGGGCCGTAAATGCACTTAAGGGTAAATCAAATACAATCAGGACTAATATTATAACGGGTTGGTTCAGAGTGGCTCCGAGCTGCGCTCGGCTCCTTATCTGTGGTCCGTGGAGCGGCACTCTCCTTCTCGCTTGTACTTGGAAATAAGAGCAAACCTAGCCTAGGGGGTTTCGAGGAAAACCCCTCTGATGCCTAAGTGAGGTTCTCTTTAGATACTCTGGCGTCAGCGGGGCTCATTTTGAGGAGCAACCCTTGGCCGACGTTTTAGTAGTGAGAAAGCTTAAGAGAGAGAGTGAGAAAGGGAGAGAGAGATTATGTTTTAGAACCTCAGACAATATGTTTTTCTCTTGTTGTTCTCCCCTTTTTGTGATGAACAATAGTCTATATTTATAGGGGAAATGGTGAGAGTTTCGAGGAGCTTACGTGGCGGTTCCCACGTAGGCTTCACCCCGGCTGACGTCATGGTGCCGAGGTGTCTTGCCGAGCTGGCGACTTTTTTTCTCTGGTCGACTTGGCGTTGTCGGGAAGGTCGGTAATGTTTGGGGGTCGACCCACTGGACCTCTTAGGGTATGATCGGATTTGATTTGAGCGTAGGTAGATGGACTTTGGGCCCTGAGTTCGCTGGATCATTGAGCAAAACCTTGATGGGCCTTGCGGGGAACTGAGCCGTGAACTCGTACCCTATCAAAAGTATAATGTGTTGTAATATGAAAATTAAGGAGATGTCAAATTCATAAATAATAATACACTAAAAAGTAAAATTTCTATACAGCAACTCTCTTATAAGACCGTTCTATAGCATAGGACTGACCCAAAAGAAGAAAAACCCAACGTTAACATATAATTACATTCATATTTCAGTTTTATTTTGATTACCCGATATCTTATAATGAATACCGACATATTTAAATATGCAAGTTATCAAGATAAAGTATTATGTTACCAAAATAAACAATTTTTTACACATTTATTATCTTACTTAGTTGGGCTTTGTGTCATTAGACTAGTCTTTTGTTAAAAATGGTCCTATAGAATAATTTGTGATTTCTATATATATCGTGTATGCATTGTGCGGGATCTAAACTAGTCTAATTAACTCAATAGTTTATCATTTTACTACTAACTACCTTGACCTCGCACTTTGACACAACTAAATCTCAAAAAAAAAAAAAAAATACAACTTGTCCTTAATAAAGGCAATAAAAAAAAATCCAATAATATGACCCTCCAATATTTGGGACACTACGTGATCAAAGTGCCTCATCTCGTCTTTGTATTTCTTCGTTTCATAAAAAGTCCACATTTGATCGACCACCATAACACGGCCCTTTGACTTCCTACATTGTGTCCACAAAACTTACCGGTGGTACGGTGATGGCAACCACCGTGGCCGTGGCCGTAGCCAGTGGCGGGAAGGGCCGAGGTAGCGGAAGCAAACGGGCGGTTAAATGGGCCGTGGAGAATTTTTTGAGACAAGCTAATAATTGTTTTGTATTAGTTCATGTCATCCCCACAATCACCCATGTTCCTACACCATGTAAGATTATTTCACTTATTTCTTGTTTTTTTTTTTTTTTTTTTTTTATAACGAAGTATTTCATTTCTTGTTTCCGAACTCTTTTTAGAGATGAAGCACCAGGAGTTATGGGGAGGTTTGCAGTTGTATCCACACTTCAAGCCCAAAGGGGGGCGTTTGTGTGAGGAGACGTGTTAGAGTATAAAACCAATCTTGGGACTCTAACCATCGGCTTAAGCTTTTGGTTGAGATGGTTTCTTGACGGATATGTTAATAAATAAGAGTGGTTAATGACTTAATGATCAATCACTCCAAATGTGAAAACCCGTTTGAATCAAAAATTTGAGGTGATAGTGGTTTTGTACACCCTAACTCCCCTAATCCCTATGGCCCTTGTAACCTTTGTGTTTCTTCATTAAACTTTGACACCTTATAATAACTATGGATAGTAGAGGTGATCAAATACGGAATATAAAAGTAGTTTGTATGTGAAAAACAGTTGATAAACTTGTATGATCGATATGCTAATCTTTAAACCAATGTGTTAACAGCAGGAGAACGCATCCCAATCAAAGACTTAGAACCACATGTTGCAGCGAACTACATCGAGGTTGTACGAGATCGAGCTAAACAAATATTCCTTCAGTATACCACTCTTCCTAAGCTAGGCGGGGTACATGCACATTTATCTTTCACTCTAACCATGAATTATATATTCAATTTTACGTATCTCACCTAGTTTTTAGAGTGTGGTATACCGGAGGATGTAAGAGAATTGGTTCAGTCGATATTCCTCCAGTGTACCACTCTCTCGAATCAAAGCTAGGCACATTTTGCGTTATTTAACTAAGTTTACAGCAATAGTCTCATCAAGAATATCATTGCTTCAGTTGCAGTTTGAGACCTTGCTTCTTGAGTACGACAACGTTGCAGCTGCGCTTGTTGACTATGTTAGTCAGTCTGGTGTTAGATGCTTAGTCATGGGTTCTCCATCAAGGAAACCCTTCTGGAGGTATGGTTTCAGTGTCCTCTGTTGTGCTTTCTTTGTTTATAATTTTACTTTATATCATCATTATAAAAGTTATCAGTAACTGAAAGGCCTAACTTACACAATTCTTGATGTCAGGAAGATAAAAAACAGAGTACCAGACATGGTGCAGAAGTGTGCAGCCAACACTAGTGATGTGTATATTGTATATAAAAGAAAGCTGAAGAAAAGGCTGGCTACTTCTACGCCCTTAAACGGTACATACTATGTCACAGTTCCGTATGTTTTCCGTTCCATTTTGAAGCATCATGAGATTATAATCCTGCTTGCTAGTTTAAAACCTGCAGGCGTCTCAGCTGCCAAAAACAAAAGAATACAAGAAACTTACAGTGATATACATGTAGTATCGCCATTGAGTCCAACACCTTTGCGTGGTCGGAGTCAGGCATCGTCATTCACAACTGATCACTTGTGTTCAACTACTGAAGTCTCGTCCTGGTCAGAATTGAGGCGAACAAACTCTTTATCAGATACACACCGGGATTCTAGCACAGATGACGATTCTGATGTTAGAGAGCATGCTTTGGTTAAGAAGATGTCCAATGCTGAGGCTCAAAAATCCTTTGAACAGGTGTCTTTCAAATGATTCTGTAACAAAGCATGATAATGTTCATTCTTTGCATAAACAAAGCTTCTTTCATTTCAAACTCAGTATCCTTTGTGTCTGAATACTTTGGGATAAAATAAAATGACTCAATGAATGGTAAGAGCTGCTTATATTGTAAAATATACAGTCAATTCAATAGTTTACGCCCAATTTCCATCACGGTCGTCCAAAACAGTTCTTTTGAAATGTTAACAAAAAATTGAGGCTGCTTACGTCTCACACTGGGGCTTGAGCGAGGCACCTTCGCCTTTTGGTAAATATTGTTTGTTTTTAGTTAAAAGCACAAGAAGGGTCTACTACAGTGGCCGGTGCATAGCATTTAACCTCTTTAACTGCTCTTAGGTTTGCACCAAAAAAAAAAACTGCTAAGGTCAAGGGTTTGACTTATGGCACCATAGCCCAAGGCCCCCAGATAGTAATTTCTGGCTTTGCCATAGACGGAGCCATTGAAGCACAAGGGTTGTATTGTCATTAGTAGGAATAATGTTTTAGAACTTTGAATATGTTGCAGTGTGAGATGGACAACGAGGTAGAACAATTGCGGGCGGAGTTAGATACTACCCTTGCTTTGTATAACACAGCCTGCGACAATCTGATCGATACGCAGAAGAAAGTAAGACCCTAATCCCTGTGACATTGTAATTACAATATTATATGACTAATTCAGGGTTTATGTTTTGATTTGCTACATGACTGACTTTAGCCCGATAATTGCAGGTTAAGATACTTTCCACGGAATGTGTTGAGGAAGCAGAAAAAATAGATGCTGCAACACAACGAGAAGGAGCACTGAGGATAATCGCAAACAAGGAGAAAATGAAGCATTACCAAGCTGTACAAGAAGTTCAGGAAGCGAAAGAATTGCTCGCAAAAGAATGTACTAACAGGCAGAAAGCAGAACTAAGTGCTCTGAAAGAATTCGAGGAGAGACAGAGAATGGTGGAAAAACTCATTTCAACTGAAAGAAGTGCTAGAAGGTACACTTCAGCTGAGATCGAAATAGCAACAGACCATTTTTCTGAGACCAAGGTTGTGGGAGAAGGTGGCTATGGAAAAGTTTATGAGGGTGTTCTTGATCACACACCAGTTGCAATTAAGGTGCTTCAGAGTGACGCAGCGGGCAAAAAGGAGGAGTTTCTGAAAGAGGTATTTCGTCCTTTTTCTCGTTGAAGTACTATAATGCCAAATATTCACTCCATTTTATTGCCTATTGGAGTAGGGTAGAATAAAATAAATCATGAGAAATATTCACTCCGTTACGAACTATATAAGCTTCTTATAGAGTCAGTCATTCTAATTCTTATGCAATTTCATTATAAATCATGAGAAATAGTTTGTGATTATCAAAGGAAAAAGGCTAGAGCAGAGAATAACCTAGGAAACGTGACTCAAAATGCCCAAACCTTATTGGTGAACATGAACCGACTTGACTCGAGAACAAAACTAATAGCCGGTAACTTGATTTGTCTCAAACCGACTCGAAATGAAACACATGGTAACCCTTGAGCTAAAACTGACTCGGCCACATTGATGACCAGCCATTGAATTGGTTTTATACTAATCCGAATAAGATCAACTTGGCATTACATGTAATAATTTAACTTGGCTAGACTCAACTCAAAACGAACCCAAGTGACTCGATTCCTAGCTTTAGGTAAGGTGGTGTTATCCAAATGATGAAATGATCCAACCCTACCTTGTACCTAGCCATAATGTTTATTGTTGTTAAATCGACTAATGGTTACCTATTCTGATCAATCTTTATATCCATTTCTCCCAGGTTGAAATCTTAACCCACTTGCACCATCCAAACGTCGTCCTACTCCTTGGAGTATGTCCTGAATTAGGTTGCCTAGTATATGAGTACATGGAAAATGGGAGCTTAGAAGAACATATTTATCGCCACAGTGGGCGAGAACCCCTTCCTTGGTTTGCTAGGTTCCGGATAGCATTCGAAATAGCCTGTGGGCTTGCATTCTTGCACAGCAATAAACCAAACCCAATCATTCACAGGGATCTCAAACCCGGGAATATCTTGCTAGGAAGACACTATGTAAGCAAAATCAGCGATGTCGGGTTAGCTGCCCTACTACCAGAAACCGCCCCTGACTCTGTCACAATGTTTGGCTCGTCCTCACTTGCTGGAACTCTATACTATATGGACCCAGAGTATCAAAGAACAGGCACCGTCAGGCCTAAATCCGATCTCTATTCTTTTGGCATCATAGTTCTCCAATTACTAACTGGCTGCCATCCCAATGGACTTCTTTTAAACATGGAGAATGCCATTGCTAACCAGACACTGGAGAATATGCTGGATGACACAGTGAAGTGCTGGCCACTAGCCGAGTGTGAAGAGTTGACTAATCTCGCGCTAGAATGCTGCAAGCTAAGATGTAGGGATAGACCGGACCTTGAAAAGGTCGTTCTACCGTCTCTTAAGAGACTTGCAGACTTTGCAAATGCTAATATGAAGGTTGAAAAACACGGCGTGTTTGCTCCGAGCTACTACTTTTGTCCCATTCTTTATGTGAGTTTCATATATAATGAATTTTATCAGTTTCTCAAATGCTTTCAGTTTTCTTTGTACATTATCAATTTTTTCTTTGGACTGCAGGAAATTATGGATGATCCACATATTGCGGCCGACGGTTTCACATATGAGCGTAGCGCAATAGAAGCATGGCTAGCAAAAAATGATGTATCACCAGTGACAAAGAACAAAATGGAACATTTTAATCTTACCCCAAACATGGCGTTGCTTGCTGGTATAAAAGAATGGAGAGCTCTTCAGTCTTCTGAAGATTCCCCGAACTGATAACTTGAATATTTTGGACCTTTGCGAGCTTCACCAATTTTGCTGAAATCATTCATTAGCATATCTGCTGCCATGCTCCATTCCGTGAACTGTTGAAAGAATTGAAACCAAATACAAAAATTGACGAATTAGTTACCAGCGCAATCCAGGCTTCAGAGAAGTTCAGTAGGCGATTGTTACCATATGATGTCTTAATTTGTGTATACTCATAATCTCTTTCCATCTCTCTCCCCTGCAGTGTAAAGGTGCGATTGTTGTACCAATAAACATTCTTGTCTTGATCTATTGAACGGATTAACCCACATTTTTTGTTCCTACACCAATCTAATGGAAATACTAATTCAGAGTTCAGACATGATGGCCTATGATTTTCATTAATTCTTGCTGTAAAAATGGTACTCAAGCATAACCAATGTGGCTTAAAGGTTCTCGCATACGGCAAGATGAGGAGAAAGCTCTACCCCTATGCTTAAAATAAAAAACGAGATGGCCTTTGAATAAACAGTGACAAGTACCGTATTGACAATTACATCGATCGACTGCTACTTCAGTATCTAACAAGAAAAACATTTAAATGAGCAATTTGCTTTATTTCACCTTATTCTAAAGACAAATAATAGTGAATCTTTGGATTAAATTGGAGAGCATAAATACATGAAAAATCAAAGCGGAGAATAATAGATTAGCGCCTTAACCTGCAAATTCAAAGCATGTAGTAGACGAATTAGCAACCTGAAACATGATTTCTATCTAACCACAATTTACGTCCAAAAGACCAAGTTTGGCCAATGTTATAATCTTATATGTACATTGTACAAAGAGTTACTTGTATAGAGAGGTAGAACAAAATAAGTACATACGCAGGCGCTAAATCATGACAGCCTATACTTGTGTAAATTCTAGCGCATTAGCATCCGGATCTCTAGTGAAGATTGCTGGTCGTCCAGATCGACTGAGAGTGTAAGGGATACCTGTCAGTTTATAAAAACAAAAGGCACAAAACTCATGAAAATGTGCTCCCTCGAAAATGACAATTTGGAGATCTTTTTTTTGTAGTTTTGCTCCTATTTGAAAAGCACGAAAGTAATTACCAGCCTCGTCGAGAACTTCTTTAAGTTTTGACACGTCCTTTATAGCAATACAAGCATGACGGTCTCTACCACCATGTTCAGGTCGTCCTGTTAAAGGGTCGGGATTTGGAAGCTCCATCAAATGAATCATCTCAGAGCCTACCCATAGCCACGCACCCCTATAGGGAAGCTTGTCATGTGGTCTGGCCTCATTAATCTCCAGACCTGTGAAGCAAAAGTCCTAAATATTAGTTCAAGGGAAAATCTAGATATCAAAAATGAGTCTAGCAAGCAAAGCAATGTACATACCCAACAAAGTTTGGTAAAATTCCAGTGATCTTTCAAGGTTCTCGCAGAGAATGCCAACGTGATGCATGCCAACTACGCCAATGTCTGCTGCATCAATTACTTTTGTATTAAAAATACAAACAGCTGAACTATCACCAGTGAAGGTACCCACCCAAGAGATTACAGGCTTACAGCAGATCACAGAAATGTATTATTTCGTGATTCTCAAGCTTCCAAATAAACATAAGTCATCTAAAATCTAAAAGTTAAAGGGTTTCAGTCTCATAACCTATACTTCAGGATTCAGCGATAGCCCTGAAGGATTGTAGATTTGTAGGGCTCACAAATAATCAAAAGGAAGGAGACACAATGAGGAGACAAATTTGTACTTTCAAGATAAAAATTGGTGCAACAATACCCTCTATTTAGGATTTTAAAGAGGCTAGTGTGTAAAGGACTACAAAAAGAGCCACCTTAAGCACAGCTTAATAAAAAAACTTTTTGCAATCAGTAATGAAGAAATAAATAAATGAGTAGGTGTTCAATTCTTCCTTGAACCAAAGTAGGATGTCTAACTCTCCATATCTATGTTAATCCAATTGTTCTTATTACCTTCCATACCAATGTCTGACACTTGACACTCAGACATGGGTATGACTCTTGGATACTTCATTTTAAGCCAGAATATGTGGATTCATCATAAAACTAGCCGAGTCCGACACTTTGACACACACCTGTATCAAATATTTATAAATGAGTCTGAGTAACACAGCTCCACATAACCAGATCTTGGCACCCAGGTATTGGCTAGCGGGGTTATGAGAGATTCAGAGCAGCGAGTTAAATTTTCAGACTTCTAAGAAGCAAACATGTCTCTTGAGTTTGACTGTAGAGTCAGAATTTACAAGTCTTGGACGCATCTGGGAAGGAGACGGTATGACTCATAAATTTGGATTATCCTATTGCCTTACGAGCAATTACATAACGTACTTTGTAAATCAATTATAGACTAGTGTGTACGGAAAAGTCATGCCACTTAATTAGACATAGCGTGCTACATGAATTGATCCCTCACGGATTTGGTTTCATAGACTTTGCTCGATTTATATAATCTAGTAGATCACGTTGCAGGAAGCCTACATAGGAAGCATATGTATGTACTTGAGTATATATTTATTTCAGTTGTGACCCATGTACAGCAACAAATTCTCCTATAAACAGATCTCCAATAACTGAGAAAGAGAGAAGCCCTTTTCTGGGAAACATTTAGTTTATGCTTCAACATTTTCCATTACCAATGAATCAAAGATTCACTATTTTTATTCTTTAGAGAATCGTGGAACAATGTATCATGGCGCTCAAAATTGTTTGTGCAGTAATAGTCGCTCCGAGGAGTTTGAATAGGGGGTCTTCAAACACTAGGTACATCCAAACTCCTTACCTCACCATAGGCGGTAGCCTTTATGGAACTAGGGAAATGTAGTATTACACAACAATGCATGTAAGCTAGACACTTTGGATAGGCATAAACAAAATCAAGTAGAATAGAGGTAATACAAATCAGTAGAGCATTCAGAAAATAAGTAAAAAAAAAAAAAAACGGAAAAAGAAAATTGAGATAACAATGAACAAAAAAGCACATCAACTAGCAGCTGAAAATAGTTAAGGTCAGCGGGATGACAAACAAATACAGTACCTTTCTTGTCGTCGGTTCCACTGGTTTCTTTCTGAATGACATCTTCGCCCACTGACGAAGTGGCTCTTGGCACAGCCCAGCTCCCATAGCCTCTGCCCCTTTTACCAAAAGTTGAACTACATGTTGACACAGGTAAGATGTTGATCTGAAAGTTTGATAAAACCATACAATCATCAGTATGTAATCAGATTACACTTGAATAGTCTTCAAATCTGAAACCGCCAGTAGTCCATTGTATAAATGTATATTATCATGTCACAAGAATAGTTATCTAGCAAGGACCCAGAATCCGCGTAGTTTGAGAACTTAGGACAGGGTCGTCTTGATTTGAGAAGCCCCTATTCGGCTATTCTAATTGTCAGAATAAATCCACAAATTATATAATAAAGTAGATTTAGAATTCATTAGTTTTAAATACGAACCTAACAAAATTTTCGTTAGATACATGTTCTGAAAAGTGAAAACACATTACATTGAACACCCTAATAGACGTCCCTGCCCTAGGAGTACATGATCTATAAGTACATTCATTTGAATCAATCAATATTTATTTTTAATTTTTGGTTTTCAGGGGAAAGATCAATTCGTTAATTGAAGATCATACGGCGTCTAAAAATAGTGTCAAAATTGACTAAATACAATAGTGTTAAAATCAATCAGAAATAATTACTATCATAAAACATAGAAGTAAAATCATGGTTGAGTTAGATTGGATCAAGCTTAAATTACTCAATTAGCCGCCGGAATTCACAAATGGGTACTCCAAATTTTATTTCAGAAGCTATTTCGATCGAAGAACAATCATCTTCAGCTACAATGTAAGTTCAATTATTGAGAAATGCCAGGTTACACCAAAGGATTAAACTGAAAAAAAAAAATACTCTAAATACCCACAAATGAAATCGCAATATGATTTAACAAAACTGATCATTCTGGCTCTGTAGGTAAACATCCAATTACAAGGGAGTAATTCATCAGATAATTGCAATTAGTATCATTTCAAATAGTACTTCTATAAATCTTGATCAATCATAAATTCGTAATTGATAAGATAATTGCAGATTAATATACAAACGAGAGAGAGAGCGAGAGAGATTATTAATTAATGAAGATAGGATAGAGATACCTGGTGGTGTAGAGATAAAGTTGGATATGGAGAGGGAGACAAAAAAGACGCCATTGATAAACACTGTATCAAGTATCAAGTGAAGCAACCATTAACGACTTATAACAGCCAAGTATTCCCAAATCCCAATAATCACTATGAGCCACTAAATTACGCGATTACGCCGATGTTGATGTTAATCTCTAGTGTAACTCGCGGTCAAGGTCGCTCAAAAATTTGTTCAATAAAGAACTCTTTGCTTTTCCCATACAAATACTCACCGTCGCATTGTGAAAATCCTTAAAAAAGTGAGTTTATTGACAATGGATATTTATGTGAATAGACGGAAATGGAATTGAATTTGGATCACACAACACTTACCAAAAATAGACAATGGGACGATTCTTATTTGAAAAAATGACAATGGGACGATTATCTGAAATAGGAGGGAGTATACAATAACTCGTAAACACGAGTTATGCAAAGTTAAAGTTCTCGAGTATTACGAGTGTTAAAGGGTACCACGTATATTTGTATCCAATTGCAACCAACTTTTTTTTTAAATCGTATTTCTCAAAAAGATGATTTGACGTTTACTGTACTCGTAAACACGAGTTATGCAAAGTTAAAGTTCTCGAGTATTACGAGTGTTAAAGGGTACCACGTAAATTTTCTGTAACACAAAAGTTCCTAGCCTGCAGAGGTTCATTTAAGAGTTATTTCATCCTAAGACGTATATTCGTCTTAAAATTAAAATATCTCTTAATTGTCTTTTTTGTTAATCTCTTGATATCCTATTTTTATCTCATTTATTTTAAGTTTAAAGCGTACATGTAGGTCTTAAATAAGAATTTGTGTTATTTTTTTTTTTACTTAACTACCTTCATAGTTGTTACAAAGACGATATTTGATCCATTGGATGCTTGGAAATATAGTAAAATTTGAAGCAGTTGAAATCGACTTTTTTATTATTATTGCAAGATTTTAATCGTTGTAAAGAACAATTTTAAATAAAGAAACATTAACATAAAAATTGAAATCCTTTTGTTTATTTAAATGATGGTTGAGAAAGAAAGGGAAGATTGAAAAAAGGTGCTGATTTTTGCAGTACACATTTTACTCATCACAGTACACTGTTGACAATTATACCCCTCCCATTTTTCCTTCCCGTTTTCTCTCTCTAGTGTCTCTCTAATCTGTTCTCTCTACTTTCACCCACACATACTCATCTATTATCATGTACTACAATGATAAATTATTTTGATAAACGCATATAGCTATGTCTTGCGTTGATTAAATATTTTTACGAACACATTTATTGCATTAGTAGATCATTACGGTATTGAATAAATAAATTTCGCGAATAAATTCAAGTACTACTACATGAAAAAAAAAGGAAATCTATGAGCAAGTGAACAACGCACATACTACCATCTTCCTATAATCCTATTGTCGTCCTCCTAATCTGACTCCATCTCTATTCCTAGCCACCGGCGGCAATTCCGTCTCGACGAGCATAACACATTCTCTATTCCTAGCCACCGGTGAACTACATCACAATTCCGTCGCGTCGTCGTACATTGCGCTCTCCCGACGTCGCCTCCGCCAGCGCTGTCCTTTCTCTGACGTCCCTTACTCTTGCCGCCAGTTAATAACCACCCAACAACTAATCTCCATCTAGGCATCTAGCAGTAGTCTTTCAATAGAAAAACAAACCCTAAATTAAAAACAAAATTCGACCAAACATTAATTTGATCAGTCGGCATGCAATCAACGAATTGATAATTGTTTACATTCATATTGTTACATATGATTGTTGAAATTTGATTAGTTTGATAGGTTGTTTGGTTAGACAACGAGAGGATTAGGTTTAGACTTATTTTGTCCAAGGGTATGAAATGGAAAACTTTGGGCAAAATGTACTGAAATGAGTAAAAATTGTACTACGAAAATAAATTACGTTGAAAAATTAAGTACGATTAAGGTGCTGTTTGGCCAAGCTTTAAAAGTGTTTTTGTAACTGAAAAAGTAGTAGCTAGGCCAAACACACTAAATTATGGAGTTTTAAAACAGCTTTTAAAAAGTCAAAAACTGCTAACTTACCCCCAAAAGTAGAAGTATGTATTTTCTACTTCTACTTCTACTTCTACTTCTACTTTTCACATAAAGTGCTAAAAATTCATTACTAATGTGCTTTTTGTTTTTTCTCCGGAAGACCATTACTTCTTTATATCAGTTGGTCTTGCTTCAGACATGTTATTTTGGTTTGAAATAATAAGATGAGATTTTGTAACCATTTTACAGTCAAATGTGACCACTATTGAAAAACACGTTATCATAAGTTGTAACACTGGTTGTATCATTGTGGTTACATTTCACCATAAAATGGTCACATATGCCCTTCTGAAGCTTCAGACGAAAAGTGACCGTCTGAAACAAGAATTTGTGTCTTTACAATTCTTGTTGTAACTCCACTTTTTCTCTTCTCTGCTTGGCCAAACTTATACTCCGTAGAAGTTTTACATCGTGAGACCGTCTTACGGTGTGAGATCGTCTTATAATTTTTGTTATAATTTGTGAGACCGTTTTACATATAAGTAATATAACAAAAAAACAAAGTGAAAAAATAAGATAAAAGTAAGTAGGCCAAACATATCAATTTTTTAAGAAACTACTTTTACAATTGTTAGGCCAAACAACTTCAACTTTTTCAAGAAGTAGTTTCTTAAAAAATTCATTCTAAGAAGTAAAAACACTTTCATATAAACTTGGTCAAACAACACCTAAAACAGTTTTATTGACATAGTCGTGAAAAGTCCAAATATATTTCGACAATTAGATTAATTCTATTACGTTTTAAAAATATTTAAAGAAAAAAAACTTGAAGATTATGCTAAAAAAAATTAGATTAGTCGATAACTTATTAGAATCAAAATAAATCAATTGAGGTCTTTTATCATACACATGGAGCCTCTACATTTAAGATGTATAAATTGTTGTGGGTACGGATTTATCGGAGTTTTTTTTTTCTATTTTAGTTATCCCGAAATATTTAATAAAAAGGTGATAATTGGAAGATGTCAAGTTTTACTCATTTTAATGCCTACTATGGTGTGTTTAGATAGCAAAAGTAGAAGGAGAGGGAGTGGAGAGGGAAGGAGAGAAGGAAAGGGAATATGGAATGAAGTGTGGTTATTTGGATACAATTTACCTCCAAATCTTACCTATTGTGGAGAGATTTTGATTAGGCTTGGAAGATGGAAATTAAATCGCTCCAAATCTCTTACCCTCAATTTCCCACTATCCTCATTTGCTATCCAAACAATGAAATTTAAATCCCCTATTTTCCCTCTTTTTTTTCCTCTAAATCTCTCAATCTAAACACATCCTAAAAGATGGTCATGTACACAATTTTTTTATGAAAACATGTACTCGTACTAAATAAAATACTAGACACTTTGATTAACATTTAACAATAAAATGTACAAAAGCACATAAAACATACGGAGTACTACGAAAGAGAAATGGTCTTTTAACATTTTATAAAAAAACTGTTTCTCATAAATATTTATACTCGATAAATTATTTGAAGTAAGTCCCAACAATCCATAGCTTTTCTAAGTCCATAAATGTTTCTAGAAATTAACTATGCACTCCAATAAACCAGGACAAGGGAGATGATTAAGAAAAGCTTTAAAATCTTTCAAATTTTAATACATCTCAAAGCAAGGTCTATTAATAGAAGAGCATCGTACTTTTTTGGTGAAATTACTAAATTGAATCTAAAATTATAATGACAATTTATCATGTGATGAAATCAAATATGATAAACCAAAGATTAAGGGCCACAAAAGTTATCCAAGTGTCCCTTTTGACTTTTTTTTTTTAGGGACAAAATCATAGAATTAAAGGTAGAAAGCCATTATTGCCTTATTGGGTAGGATAGATTTAGGTTAATCAAAAACAGCAAGTCTCTTTGGTGACGGACGTCCGTCACAAGTTTGCGATTGGTCAAGTAATACTCATGTGGATAGACAAGACAAAACAGATTGTTACTCCCTAAACATTCTGCTTTTGTCTTATCTACCCCCACATAGATAATACTTGAACCGTCGCAAGGTTGCGACGGATATATCCGTCACAAATGAGAATTTGTGAATCAAAAATAATTTCATGTTACATTTCCAAATCCATCAAAAAGCAAATCACCCATGTAATTTAAGGCATTCTTAATTAAAATGGATATATCTTGTCTTAAAATTTAAAACATGTCAAATACACCTAGATAGAATGAATAAGACAAAACAAAATGCATAAAAAAAAACAGAATATTTGTCTTACACAACCCATATATATAAAATATTTAACACGTTTTAAATTTAAGATGAACACATGCGTCTTAACTAAGACTAACTTAGATAATTTTAACATGTAAGTACCTTTTTAAACGTAATCTTATCCACCATCCCTTTAAACCTTTAATTATGAGGCGTATCATTTGCATCTTCATCCCCTCCTTCCTAGAATAGATTGACCAACGTTTTATAATTCTTAAGATTGAAATAGTAAATATAAATAAGATGCTTCCCCTCCTCAACCGCGTTAAACGTGTAGATTAGAACGCACATGTCCCCCTCTACTAGTATTTTGACAAATCCGCTAATTAAGTTGATACCAATTGATTGATTAGTTTAATTTCACCCATAGTTTATGAGTTTTAGCATTTTTATTTACTAGTATTGGTGTCCGGCTTCGCTCGGGCTACCTCTATTTACCATTAATTTTTTTTTCATTAAATAAAATTACTTAAAGTTGCATAACCCATAAATTTTATCACTAATATATTTTTTTATGACACATCCTAAAATTACAATGAAATAAATTTTGAGACAAATTCACTACTCCCGCTATTAATATTTTACTCTTATTAATGAAACAATAGTAATAACATTTCACTACTTGCCCGTAATCATTGTTACTTTCACTACTCCCGCCGTAATTTTTGTTACTGTCACTACTGCCGCATTAATATTGATAATTTCACTACTTCCGCCGTAATTATTGTTACTTTCACTATTGCCGTATTAATATTGATTATTTCACTACTCCCGTAGTCCCGTTGTTGTTTCTACCACTTTCACAAATCTCGCTGATAATATTGTTATTTTTACTATTCAAATGAGTGATTAACTGATTACTATCATATAAGTATATCCAATGTTACTACAATTCTTTTCTTTACTGACGAAATTATTTTTACTATTTAGGCATGCAATTTTAAGATGATTATATATTTATATAAATATAATACATATATGCATTAAATCAAATCGAAAAAAATTATGCAATATTATATATTATGAAATCTAACTTGAATTATTTATAACCTACTTATTATATTTTTGTATGTTAAATAATTAACATCTCCATACATTTGATAAACTATAAAGTTTAATAAAATTGCATAGATTTTAAATTTAATATATAATTTTATGATGATAATAATTAATACCATAAGTGTGCATGTTTTTACTAATTAATTATTTTATTTTAAGGAAATTGACCATCTTCTAGTCTTCTATAAATATTTAGGAAAATTACCAAGCATCTTTTTTTTTTTAGTCTCTTTGAAATTGACTATTTTAATTAATTATTTTATTTTAAGGAAATTGACCATGTTTTAGTCTCTTACAATGTATAGGAAAATTACCAAGCTTCTATATAATTTAATTTTAACCAAATTATATAATATTTGCATTGAGATCCCTTAATCGGGTCCATCACACGTTACTATTGATTTAAAACTATATAGTATTGGTGGCCCGGCTTTGCCCGGGCTACATCTACTTATCATTACTTTTTTTTTCGTTAAATAAAATTAATTAAAGTTGTATAACCCATAAATTTATCAACAATATATTTATCTATGACATATCTCAAAATTACGATGAAATAAATTTTGAGATAAATTTCATACTCCCGCTATTAATATTTTACTCTTATTAATGAACAATAGTAATAACATTTCACTACTTTCTGTAATCATTTTTACTTTCAGTCTTTCACTACTCCCGCCGTAATTATTGTTACTGTCACTATTGCCGCATTAATATTGATATTTCACTACTTCCGCCGTAATTATTGTTACTTTTACTATTGTCGTATTAATAATGATTATTTCACTACTCTCGTTATGGTTTCTATCACTTTCACTAATCTCGCTGATAATAATGTTACTTTTACTATTCAAATGAGTGATTACTATCATATAACTATATCCAATGTTACTACAATTCTTTTCTTTACTGACGAAATTACTTTTACTACGTAGCATGCAATTTTAAGAGGATTATATATTTATATAAATATATTACATATATGCGTTAAATCAACGAAAAATTTATCCAATATTATATATTATGGAATCTAACTTGAATTATTTATAACCTACTTATATTGTATTTTTGTATGTTAAATAATTAACATCTCTATACATCTAATAAATTATAAAGTTTAATAAAATTGCATAAATTTTAAATTTAATATATAATTTTATGTAATACCATAAGTGTGCATGTTTATACTAATTAATTATTTTATTTTAAGGAAATTGACCATCTTTTAGTTTTCTATAAATATTTAGGAAAATTACCAAGCTATCTTATTTCTCTTAATCTCTTTGAAATTGACCATCTTAATTAATTATTTTATTTTAAGGAAATTGACCATCTTAATTAATTATTTTATTTTAAGGAAATTTACCATGTTTTAGTCTCTTACAAATGTTTAGGAAAATTACCAAGCTTCTATCTAATTTAACTTTAACCTAAATTATATAATATTTGCATTGAGAACCCTTAATTGGGTCCATCACACGGTGCTAGTGATTTAAAACTATATAGTATAATTAATTTGTATAACTTTCTTTAATTACATTGAAGTCCCTTGGTTTCTGGATTTAATATATAGTATTGATTAAATGAATCCCAAAATCCCAAACATATTTAAAATACACAAATTCTCATTTGAGACGGTCTTACGTGTGAACAGTAGAAAAGTGATCACTTTTTTATTAATAGTGACCACTTGTTATGGCTAAAAATGACCATTTTTTCCAGAGTGGTCACCATTGACCAAAAAATGATCATATTTTATAAAAATACACGAGATACAACCGTCGCACAAGGTAACTTACCAAACAATCTTTGTATGTTCAAATTAATTGTTGTCTCTCTATAAAAGAGTTTTTTTGTCTCATTATTGTGGAGTTTATCTCTATATGTAAGAGTTGTGAATCTAACCGTATTATAAATAAATGGATGCTCGGCACTATCTTAGTTCTTCATATAGAGTCGAGATCAGAGAAAAAGGAACATACATCGGATGTACTACATTCAACTTTTTTGTTTTTTGAGCATATATGTATTTTTTTGAGCTTATTACCTCAAACTTTATTTATTTTTGAGCATATGTGTATTTTTTTGAGCATAATAAAGTTTATAAGTTAGATTTTAATATTTTTTCCGTCAAAACTCAAATTTAACTAAACTTATATGTAATGTTTTTGAGTTTTATTGTAATTTTTTAGAGTAATGTTTAAGTGAATAAGCTCAGAAACTTCATATTGAAACTCAGAAACTTTAAAACAAAACTCAAAAACTTTATTATAATGCTCAGAAACTATAGAATTGGAGGTAGTACATCAGATGTATAATCCTCCTATTGTCGAGATCACATATCCCACTATTGTATCCCATCACATATCTCATTGCTTTTATCTTGCAACACATCATCTTATTCACATGATAAAGTTAATTGTAATTTCTCTTAAATTAATGATGTGTCGCAAGGAGAGTACAGTGGGACACATAATGGGTTATAAAATAGCACAGAGAATTCGCTCCCCTACAATTGATATCAGACTAGTTTTAAACCCGTGCAAAATTGCAAGGGTATGTATTTGGGCTTGTATTATTATTTTTGGATGTATTTTTTTTTTCTATTGTAATTATCTAGTTGGTTTAAATCATTAAATTGCACGGGTATGTATTTGGGCCGGTAATAATGTTTTTGGATGCTTTTTTTTTTTTTTTTTTTTTTGCATTTCTATTGTAATTATCTAGTTAGTCTAAATTAATTTCATTTATTCCGAATGTAAAATTATTTCATAGTATTTTTGCTAAGACGGAAATTGTCGCATGTTTGTATTGGCAGACGATTTGAAAAAATTAATTCTTTGCACACCAACGGGTCCCACCATAACTTGAATTTCCAAAAAAAAGAAAAAAAATTGTTCAAATGACGTGGCGCATCCTGCATTCAGTATTGTCTTCTGAATTAATAAAGATATAAGATTATTGTATAACACCAACAACTCAACTTATACAAAATTCATATTTCTTAAAACTACGCTCTATGAAAATAAAAACTCTCATATAATTGTGTGATCATTATAACCTTATAGCTTATAGAGGGCATACAGAAGTTTTATAATCAAATAACGATCTTTGTTTTAAGATTCATAGCTTATTCGAATCCTTTGTTATTTCGGATTATCGGGGAAGTGACAAAAAAAACTCTTACGCTCGACTTTATGTGCAAATTAGCCCCATGACTTTTGTTTTGACTGGTGCAAATTAGCCCCATAAGTTATACATGATGTGCAATTAATCCCAAATATAGATTTCCAGGCTATTTTCTCACCGGAAAAAAATTGACATGACACCGAAAAGATGATTAGGATTGAGTTAGATAATTAAAAAAGGAAAATAACAATTTTAAATAAGAAAACGCACTTAACACAACTACCTATTCTTTGCTCAACGGATCTCTCGATATTCACTTGTTCTTTGCCTAATTAATTTATTCTGTTCTCTTATTTGTATAATCGAGACCAAACTCTGAAATTTCATATACATATAATTCTATCCTATCATCTCTCACATTCCGCTTGTATTCTCTCATCATTATTTTCATCTTCACGACTGTTTTGAAAACTTGTTTTCATGCTAAAGTTGTTTAATTACTACCCGTCATTTTGATATGGAACATTCGAGCTGCTTAGATTCAACAGGGTTCTGATAGTCACATTTTATTACAATATTGTACTACAATCGAGTTCTTAGCATTTATGGCATTTTTTCTTATTTAAAATTGTTAGTTTCTTTTTTTAATTATTTAGCTCACTCCTAATCATCTTTTCGGTGTCATGTCAATTTTTTCCGGTGAGAAAATGACCTCGAAATCAATATCTGGGCTTAATTTCACATCATGTATAACTTATGAGGTATGAGGTTAATTTGCACCAATCGAAAGTTGTGGGGTTAATTTGCACATGGGGGTGTTTGGTAAACGGCGGATTGAGAAATTTTGAGCATATTCAAGACTTTTAGCATGTTTGACCTACAAATATACTATTTTGAATGTTTGTTAAATAGCATATTGAAAGAGTAGATTGAACTGTTTTCTAATATGTTGCTTCACCCAACATATTCACATTAGTAAAATTGTGAAATATGAATTCGTCAACAATTTACACGTAGATACAACAATCTATTAATCAAAATCTGTTAATTACCAAACACTTCTAGTAAATTTGCTAATTAAAATATATTAGTCAAACATGTTACTTCAATCTGTCATTTATAATCTGTTTCTATTAATATTAATCTGTTGATTACCAAACAAGGCCATAACGACAAACGTATATGGCTTATGTGCCACTTTCCTCTTTCTACAAGCACATACTTAAAACAACTTCTTTAAAAATTGACTAAAATAATTAAATAAGAAAAATTGTGATCAAACCTTAAATTATGTACTATATAAAATAGTTTTATAATGTACTGCCTCCAAATCAAATTAATATTTTAAATATAGTGAATTCCTTTATTACTAATTGAATCTTGGGAAGATTTAGATCCTAAAGATTCGAATATGGACCTAGAAATTTTAAATCCTGTTAATTTGAATCGACTATATAACATCAGTCTGCGAAACGTCGTCGTTGCAAACCTCTAAATATTACTCTACTAGTTTTATACCCGTGCAAAAAATGCACGGATCGACAGTTGTAATAACACCCATTATTATTGGATAAAGGAGAATATAAATGAGAGTTGTTAAATGTGCAATGCCATGAACCCGTGACATTATAATTGTGAATAAACTTGTATTTTCTAAATTTGAAACACGCCTGCCCGATTTTACCTGAACCCAATACAACCGAACTTGTAACTCGTTTGACCAACATACTTGAATGGTGAAACGCCTACTATGTCAATCTGACTTTTTGGGACATTCAGTTAACCGAACTCGACCCAATTAACCCGTTTACCAAGTTCTATATCCCCTAACAGTTTGTGATAGATATAAATTATTCAATTACAAATTCCAAAAACACAATAATCCATTGATATTGATTCGTTTGATTCATTTTGTAAAGTGGCCCAAAAACAAACATTTAGCCGTTAGAATTAATTTGTTGATCATCCAATTAATAGATTAAACCCTAACCCACCCCCTACACGTTGGTTATTCTCACGCATTGATATCTCTATCTAGTATATCTTGCACTCTTCATTTGCCAGTTCGTAGACTATACATCTGAGGTAGTACCTCTTATTGTTTATTTTCTGAGTTTTATTTTAAAGTTTTTGAGTTCTGCTTTAGTATAAAGTTTTTCAATACATTTACTAGAACATTACACTAAAAAAATATAATATTGCTCAAAAACTATATTTATAAATGGTAATATGCTCAGAAAAAATGTGTATATGCTCAAAAACTACAAGATCTGAGGTACTACCTCAGATGCGTAATCCTTTTTCTCTTCATTTGCACATCCATCTCCCTCTCAATATCTAATTTTTTTCGATACCTCCTTCAATCCGATTCAGCTTCAAATAATGCTAACCTAAACAACTTTTATAAATTATAAGGTATGGTATATGAAAAAAAAATAAACATTTCATTCAAGTTATGAGGTTTGGTAATATTTTAATGTTACTTTATCAATTTTGACCGCTTCATAGCAATTATATCTGATATTTTTTTTTAACCTAATTTCATAAGATATTATTTTTACATTTGATGATTCATATTTTTTAATACCTACTTGCGTCTTTGTGCCTCATGTTTTTGGGGTATATTAATTTATGTGTTTATTGATGAAAAATTTAGTTTTTAAAGTGTTTATGCTTACAATTATTTCTCTTATCTCTTATGTTTTTTATAGCACTCCTCATAATATTCAGATCTTGTACATGCATTTTATAAGATTTATCCATAAAAATCATTTATGCTTCATTTTTTGTCATTTGGAGTTGTTCATGTATAATAAATCTGGTTATAATGATTTTAATTTCATTTCTTTACCAACATTTAATTTATTATATTGCTTTTCCCCAAATTTTTGATATAGTAATAATTTATGGGACCTGTAAATGATACTCAAAACAATTATATTTCACACTGAAAAAATGCTTCGTAAATATTTTGTTATCTTATAATTCCATCACAAATTTCTATAATATAAATTTCATGTTTAGAGGTAGTAGTAGTTATGGGGCAAACAAATACAATGAAAAAACACAAATAGTGAGATTAAAGAAATCCCACAAACAAACAAACGTGGGTTTCTTCAGCAAAAAAAAAAAAAAAAAAAAAATTGTTCCTAGAAAATAGGGACCAATAAAAAAGCTTTAGGGTGTATTTGGATTGAGAGATTTGGAGGGAAAGTAAGGGTAGGGAATTGGAAGGATGGGAAATCCATTGTTTGGTTAGCAAAATGAAGGTAGAGGGATTTGGAGGGGAGGGAAAATGGATCCCTCTATTTCCCTCCTACAAGGCAAATTATTTCCCCACCAACATAGGCAAGATTTGGAGGGAAAATCATCTCCTCCATTCTCCCTCCCCTCCCCTTCCCTTCCTTTCTCTTCCCTCCTCGTCCCTCCCCTTCTTTTCCCTCCTTTTTTTCTATCCAAACAAGGTCTTAAAGAACCTAACTTTTATACTAGGTAGATATCTCATTCTCATGAGATTCACTTCAATTACCACCCACTATTGTCCATATTAACTCAACTCATACTTAAAATAAAACTTTTAAAAAATGACTAAGATATTTAAATTAGAAAAACGTTATGACATAAGACAATCACTGTCCTCTCAATAGTTATATACTATACTTATGGCATAAAGATTAGAGAAATAAAATGAGTGATTTGAGCCACGCAAAAGTCGTTAACTCTACCTAAATGATGACTAAATTTGTCAAACGAGTCATGAGAACAGGTTTTGGGTTTAGTTATTCCTAGTTCGGGCAAAATACAAGCTAGGTTACGGGTCGAGTGGGTCTTGACCTTAAACATGTGGGTCATTTTTGGGGTCGAGTCTTTCACGGAGCTGAGTTATTTACGCAAGGGTTTCAGTCAATCTTTCTGATTACATTATCTTTTAATAACAATCCATAAAAATCTACTAAAAATAAAAATACATACCACATCTAAACCTAAAATAGATAACATTTCACAATCTAACCCGACCCGCCCGTGTCGAAGAGAAGTATATACAAATAAAGTAATTTGGTCAAAGAATGTCGTTAAGTGTACAAGGTCACCGTCACCAAACATAGGTCCGAGTACCCGAATCTTCCTTCACCGCGTTCACATTTCAGGACACGCTTCCTTCAAACATCCCCCACAATCCCCAAATCCCACACATATATATATTCCCCTTCAATTTCTCTCTCCTTTCATTCAACTCATCTTCTTCATTTCACACCCTCATTTTTCAACTCAAACTCAATTCTTCCCCCTTTTTTTCCCTTTTTACCCTTTCATGGAAATCTCTTCCCTTCCTTCTTTCCTCTCTGAAGATTTCTCTCACTTTTACTCTACTCCTTACCCTGATTTCCCTTCCCCCTTACCTTCCCCTTCCCACAAACGCCCCAAACCCGACACCGATACCGATAACAATATAAATAACTATACTGATGTAAAACCGCCAAAGGCCGCTAAGCGGGTTCGTAATTCGACGCCAATTACTGTCATTGGAGAGGATAATAGTAGTAATACTGCGGCGCAAGGGGCCCACCATCGGAGATTATGGGTCAAGGATCGGTCAAAGGATTGGTGGGAGAAATGTAGTAACCCTAATTTCCCAGATGAGGAATTTAAGAAAGGGTTTAGGATGAGTAAAGCAACGTTTAATTTAATTTGCGACGAATTAGAACCGATTATTACTAAAAAGGATACTATGCTAAGGGCCGCAATCCCGGTTCGACAACGGGTTGCGGTTTGTATTTGGAGGTTGGCAACGGGTGAACCGCTGCGGCTTGTTTCGAAGCGGTTCGGTCTTGGGATTAGTACTTGTCATAAACTCGTACTTGAGGTTTGTTTGGCTATTAAGACGTCTTTAATGCCCAAGTTTTTACAATGGCCCGATGAAACCCAATTGGATCAGATAAAAAAGGAATTCGAATCCGTATCCGGGATTCCGAATGTGGGTGGGTCCATGTATACGACCCATATACCGATTATTGCACCGAAGGTTAGCGTGGCGGCTTATTTTAATAAACGACATACGGAGCGTAACCAGAAGACGAGTTATTCTATTACCGTGCAAGGTGTAGTCGACCCGAAAGGAGTTTTTACTGATGTTTGTATCGGGTGGCCCGGGTCCATGCCAGACGATCAAGTACTTGAAAAATCCGCCTTATTTCAAAGGGCAAATTGCGGGTTATTTAATAACGTATGGATGGTGGGGAATTCGGGTTACCCATTAATGGATTGGGTTTTAGTACCGTATACACATTCGAATCTCACTTGGGCACAACACGGGTTTAATGAAAAAATTGGAGACGTACATAAAATAGCTAAAGGCGCATTTTCGAGATTAAAAGGTCGATGGGGGTGTCTACAAAAACGTACCGAGGTTAAGTTACAAGACCTTCCTATCGTGTTAGGAGCTTGTTGTGTTTTACATAATATTTGTGAGAAAATGAATGAAGGCATGGATCCTGAACTGGAAGCGGCATTTGAACTATTTGACGACGAGATGGTACCCGAAAATCCAATCCGATCCGTTGCCGCGTCACAAAATAGGGAACACATTGCCCATAATTTGTTGCACCATGGGCTTGGAGGCGCATCTTTTCTCTAGTAGTAGTTAACTTGAGTTTTTTCTAAGGTTTTCTTGTATTTTATCTTTTATCTTTTTTTTTTTTTTTTTAATTATTGACCAACAAACAATATAGATACATAGGAGTATAGGAGGAAAAGAATCCTAGTGATGTAAGATTGTAAGGTATAGGGCTATAGGCTAATATGTTTATTCAATTAAAGTTGATCAATTTTTTTAACAAGTAATTTATCATTTTGTTTATTTTTAGGAGTTTATGAAGAATCTTCTTTAGTATTTGATTACTTCCATCAATTTTGGGCTAATAATTGGCAACGATTTTAGGTGGCTTTGACACTCAATTAAGCATTGACATTTTTATAAAAAGGAGCATAGATCCTATCCAATCACTCTAATTTTATTTTTTGCCATAAATGAAATAATTTGAGCAATTTAGGGGCGTTTGTTTCGCGCATGGATATGAGTTTGGAATCAGGAATCATACATGAGTGGTATCGGGTTGGAACTACCTCATACCTTGTGGTTTGTTTCAATTTGGGTGATATGAGGTTAAAAATCAATCAAAGCAAAAAAATTTTTCAAAATACAATATTTTTAATACTATTAAATTATGTAGATAAAATTAATCAAATAAATATATAAAAAGATTTTTTTACAATATGACATAATTATTTTTATCACTTTTTGTTGTTTTTACTTTGATACCATGGATATCAATCTCATACCCACCCCTATCCATGGGTATGGGAAACTCATACCTCATGGGTTTGAGGTATGAGTATGAAACTTTCATTTTCGTCAAACAAACACCTGGTATAAGTTTGGTTCATTCCAACCTCATACCTCATACCTATATTAGGTGAACCAAACACCTCCTTATTTGGTTGATCATGGGTGGACTAATTCAATTTATAGATTGATTAACATTTGTACGATTTATTTACATAGGAAATCAATTGAGCTGGATTAATTTGATGAGATCTAAGGATGACATTTTTGTGTATATGGATGTCAAACTATCGTTCATGTGTTACAAATCAGCACGTGGTTTTTACCACTATTAGCGTATTACATGTCTAAATGTTACTAATTAACCCCGCGAGTTACCCGTTGAGATCAAAGTATGACACTTTGGTAACGTAATGATGATGGGGAATTCATTTAATTTGTTGAGATCTTACTCGTTGTTTCAATGGCAAACCGCGCGCGGGCTATTTAATAACGTAAAAATAGTGGGAAATTCGAGTTACCCATTAACAAACGACCTCTCTATCTATGCAATGTAATTAATGTGTAAAGTAGACCTAGGAGACTTAAGAACAAAAATGAGTGTGCGAAATTTATGTGTAGTAGGTGTAGGTACTAGGTGCATCTCCGCACACCCCCTTAAATCGTTACTAGCTAATCTGAGCTAACAAATCATATCAAATCTATAAACCCACTTATTTGTAAATCAATCCACATCGATTATCTTCTCAATCCAAATCCACCTTTTATGTATGAGTGGGTAATGAGCAACAAGTTAGCTGAGGAGATGCAACGCGTTTAGGATGATTGACTGACTGACTATTCAGTATTCACTAATTCAGGTTGGGCTAGAAGTCTAGGAAGTACATAGAACAAATTGCGGCTGCCAAAATGTGATACAAATAAGGTCAACTGTTTACACCTTTGCTTTTATTAGTCAAATCTCTATACTACTCGTATTTGGATTCAGTCCATGTCTTGGCTTTACCAGCTTTTCTTTTCTGCTGTACTAGTTTATGTACGTACCCACTTTACTCCTACAAACTGTCTGCCTTCCATTGAGATCATTCATCTTTGATTTTTTTCCTCATATAGTCAACACTCTTTCCTGTACACAAATGATTGGTTGATTTGGGGGTGACTAGCTTAGTTGTACACTTGGTGACTTCACTCACTTGTACCTGTTTAAATTAGGGAAAATTACAAATTACCATCTACTATTTGCCGTATTTTACTACCAATTAGTCTTGCTTATGACGGATTATCCGTCACAAGCTTGCGACGGATCGGATAGTACTACATTATTTGTTAAATGGTAAAAAAGTGTACCATATGGGTAGTGTTGAAAATAGGGTCGCATGAATTGACATCTCTGAAAAGAGAAGTGACATTTGTTAAATTAAAAAATAATATTAGCTTCCAAATGTTTCAATTTTACCCTACAAATCAATTTAACATATTCAACACACAATAAACAATGCAATATTCATTTTTTCATCTTTTCAAATTCTCTTCCTCTCTCATCCTTTTCATCATCCCAACATTCATTTCAAATTTCTCAATTTCAAAACTCAAACATTCTTCTTCAATTTCGTACAAATTAACCACAAACCACATTAAAGATATTCCCGTATCAATTTCCATATCTAAGTAAATAATGTATTTAGGAATATTGTCACTTTGTCTTTCCTTAGCTTGTGATACGTTTCTTGCACATAAGGTTTAGCTTAGATTTAACCTAGATTGTATATTCCATAACCCGGCACATTGTAATTGTATATATACTCGGTTATTCAATGAAAGTAAATACACATTCAAAACATAAAACTTACATGGTATCATTGAGTCAAAAAACCCTAACCATCCATCCGGCTTCCTATTTTTTTCGCAATATCCATGGCTGGCAGCAACTGCCTCCTTCCCAACTCCGATGAACCGAATAAACTGATATTCGTCATCACCTTTCAAAATTGCATCTAATTAACCGATACCCTTACCTACAAACAACGGATTCTAAATCCGAGCTACTATGAATGGCCATCGACTCTTCCATTACCTCGATGGCAGTATACCCGCACCCCCTGAAAACCTCACTATCACCGCTGACGACAACAAAACCGCCACAACCGTCAACCCCGCATACCTCACCTGGTATAGACAAGACCAATTCATCCTCGGTGCCCTCACATGCACTCTCTCCTCCACCGTAGCTCCTCTAATTGTCCATGCTACTACCTCCCATGAAGCATGGACCACCCTTGCCACAACCTTTGCCAAGAAAACCCGTGGCCGCAAACTTCAACTCAAAGCCCGTCTTCAATCACTGAAACTTTGAGACGGTACCATAACTGAATTCATGCAATCCGTCAAATCTTGTGCCGATGATATTGCCCAACTAGACCGACCCATAGACATCGAGGACATCTTAACTGTCGTCTTCGATGGCCTTAACTACGACCTCTATGGACCCGTCATCGAGTCCATCAAAGCTCGTGACACCCCTATCTCTTTCGAAGACCTACACGAAAAATTGATCCAACATGAACTTCATGTTAATCGTACCAAAACTGCTACACCCACCACCTTTCAACCTACTGCCAACCCAGCCCATCCAACATCCACCTACAACCGTCCTACTTATACTCCTCGCCCCTCCTATCAACCAAAACCAACGGCCTCTGCCCCCAACACCGACTACAAACCCGCCCCATACAAGGGTCGATGTCACTACTGTGACATCAAAGGTCACGTTGCCTCCGACTGTCGCAAACTAAAAGCCGACTACCCAATGATTGTCTTTCCTACCCGACGTTTCAATGGCCCCCTCATGCTCACATCGCCACACATGCACCAAATCAAACCCCAATGCATGGACTATCGACACCGGTGCCACTCATCACATTACTCATGATCTCAATACCCTTACGCTTCATCGTCCCTATGAAGGTCCTGATGACCTCATAATAGGTGACGGTTCCTCGCTCTCTATCTCTCATATAGGTTCATTCACTTTTCCTTCGTCCTCCTCTACTTCTTTAATTTTTAATAATGTCCTTTGTGTGCCACAAATCTCTCGCAATTTATTTTCAATTCCGCAATTTTGTACTGATAACGATGCCATTTCTCTTTTCTCACCTACTTCTTTTCTTATTAAGGCTCGAACAACGGGAGCGGTACTTCTCCAAGGCCCGCTTAACAATGGCACGTATGAATGGACACCTTCCTCACCTCGAGCACTAGCCGCATCCGTTTCCTCATCGCAATGGCATCACCGACTAGGACATCCGTCATCCGCTATTCTAAAACTTTTAAATAATCGTTTTAATTTTAATATATCCGAATATCCTCATTGTACCCCGTGTTTGGTCAATAAAAGTCAGAAACTTCCGTTCCATAATTCTACTCTTACATCAAATGCTCCTCTTGATTTAATTTTTTCTGACCTGTGTACTGCTCCTATTTATTCATCCGAATTACACAAATATTATGTAATATTTGTCGATCATTACACGCACTATATTTGGCTCTTTCCCGTTAAAAAGAAATCCGATACAATCACTATATTTAAACAATTTAGTGCTTTAATTGAAAAACAATTCAACCGCCCAATCCTCCGGTTTTACTCTGATAACGGCGGCGAGTTTCGTAATTAACTCCTTTGTTATTAGACTCCGGCGTTGCTCACTTAACCTCTCCTCCTCACACTCCCGAACATAATGGGGTTGCGAAGCGAAGACATCGTCACATCGTTGAAACGGGATTAGCCCTTCTCACTCACGCTCAATTACCCACGAAATATTGGCCTTACGCCTTCACTACTGCGTACTACCTTATCAACAGACTCCCCACTCCTACTCTCCAAAACGATTCCCCATATCACAAATTATTTCATCAACATCTGAACTATGCCAAGCTACATGCCTTTGGTTGCCTCTGTTTTCCCTGGCTTTGTCCGTACACACACCACAAACTCGACCCTCGCTCTGCTCCATGCATATTTCTAGGATATTCGAATACCCAGTCTGCATTCTACTGTCTTGAGCCGCGAATATCCCGCGTATATACATCACGCCATGTTCGTTTTGTTGAGACAAAATTCCTGTATCACCAACTCCTTGGCACAAATCCCACAGCCATTCCTTCTCCTTCCCAATGGACCACATTCGAACTCCCTATCATTACCACCAACAACACCAACACTGCCAACATCAACTCCTCCCCTGCTGCTACTGATGAACCAAACCCGAACCCCTCCTACCACTCCTACGACCCTTCACACCACTCCTACGACCCCTTCCTCCCTGTAATACTCCGTATTTATGAGTCTTTGGGTACTCTATCGAGTAGGCCTTACTCTGTCGAGTAAGGGTGAGTTGCGTTTTAAAATAGTTTCTGACCTGTTGGGTACTCGATCGAGTAACTAGGATACTCGATCGAGTAAGGGGGCACTCGATCGAGTACCTTAGCTACTCGATCGAGTAGCTCGGTTAGCGGGTGATAATTCGACGGGTTTTGTTAATAACACGGATTAATATATAAATCTTTCCGTCACTTTCATAATACACTTTTACAAACCTAATAACATTAAAAGGGAGATTCAAGTTACGTTCTTCGCATTCATCCGTGTTGTTGACAAATCCTGGAGCTTGAGAGGTCGGATTCCATCGTTCTTTATACCTTTGTGATCCTTGCGTCGAGGGTAATATCTACATACCAATTGTATAGTATTTCGTCAAGTTTCGTTAAACCCTAATTTTGGGATTGGGGGTTTTGTGTTAGTTTTGTGATTGTTAGTAATTATGTGATTATATGTTAGGAGGAGGATTCGTAGAAAAGGATTTGTGATACAGCTGTTGAGACCGTCTGGATTGTGTTCTTTGTTCCGGTGGGATTTCTACTCAGTATTAGTCCCATAATGGGATATTGGTTGATGTATTGTGTTTGGTTGTTTGATATAGTAATTGTATTGTGATTGTGGTTGTGATCGTTGTTGATGGTTCGCGAGGCGTGGCCTCGGCTGAGTGGGGTCACTTGCGGGAGTGGCTTCACGCCCTAGTTTCGCCTTCTGTGGAACCCGCCACAGAAGGGATGTGCACATTAATGGACATGGTTATCGCTCATTATGAGGAGCGGGGATTTGGTGGGTACGGCTGTGGTCCCCCATCGTAGCGGGCTGGTCCAAAGGACGATCGGTGATTGAGATTGTTGGGATTGGTGTGGTTGTGTGTGTGTGACGGTTAAGCCTGCTTATTTATCTTATTGTTGATATATATTGAGTTGTGTGATTAGTCGACCCGTTTAAATGTTTTAAAAACTGTGGTGATCCATTCGGGGTGGTGAGCGTTATTGAGCGGTATGATATGACGCGTATGGGATAGGCGGGATGAGTCATCACGTGGCGATTAGAAGTCTTCCATTTGTGTCGACGATGTTTTATAGCTTTGATAGTTTTAGCAATGAGACCGTCCGAGAATCTTGTATTTCTTTTTATCAGTTTGGAATTGCTATGTAATCACTTTAAACTTTATTTACTTTTAAAGTTGTTTCGTTATTGTCTTATGAATATCATGCCTCGGGTAACCGAGATGGTGGCATCCTTATACCTGAGTGGTCCTGGTAAGGCACTTGGAGTATGGGGGTGTTACAAATGGTATCAGAGCGACGATCCTGAAACCTGTAACCAATGAATTTAATGAATATAGGGAGTCAATTAAAATGAACCCGGGGTAAAGGTTGTAGGAGCTAATGCAAAGGCTTGGGAGACGTCCTAAAGTCGCGAACTCGCCCTACAATTTTGAACCGGTCACCATGGGATATGAGTCGGGATCGCTATGTGTTTATCTTGTGAATTGTTTACCTATATGGTGATGTGTGGCATGAATCGGTGGATGTATATATGTGGAGAATGGGGAATGTGTAGAAAAGATGTTGATGATGTGATTTCGTAAGCTATTGATTGAAAGCATGATAGTTGGTTTACAATGTTGTTTTGAATTGTAGGAAAAGTATATGAGAATGATGAATGATGTGGTAGAAAAAGGAAGTAGTTCATATGTGATAATATGTGATGAATGATGATGTTGCAGGATGGATGATTCATAATGTGGCATAATAATAACATGTGCATAGGAATGTTGTGTCGTATACGTATATTTGGTTTGCATAAGGTTGCATGATAAGTTTATGTACTTGTCCACTATTGTTCATGTGTATATGTGGTAAGAAGTGTGTAGCTGTAATGAATGAATTGGTTGGAAGAGATTAAGTAAGTAATTGCATAAAAATATGAAATTCATGTGTGGAACATGTTTATGTGGGTAATGCATTTTAATAATATGGCAATGTTTGTAACATGTGAATATGGGATTTTATGTTGTATATTATGTTATTGTGTACGTAAAGTTATAAAATAAAAGCATGTGGTAAATCGTGATTGACAAGTTAAATAATCTATGTGCATGATTAATGTTGTTGCTTGGCTTTTGAAAATAGTAACATATGATTATGAATACTGGTTTTATGAGTTTTGGACTGGTTTTGTTTGCTTGGTTGTTGTTTAAGTTGTTTGGAAGTAAAATCAAGTAGTTGTGTTTTTCGTTTATAAAGAGGTTGTCTTTAAACTGTTATAACTTGAGATGTATAAATTATTTTGATGTGATTCCAATTGGAAGTGATAGCTTGTCCTTTTACGATTCTAACGATAGGTCACACGCCCAAAACGACCAAGTAATGAGTGAGTTATGACTGTTTTACGAAAACTGGACAGTGTTGAGAATTGGGGTACTCGATCGAGTAAGGGGGCACTCGATCGAGTACCTTAGTTACTCGATCGAGTAGCCCTGGTGATTTGTTTTATGTGCTTCTGATCTTCACCTACTCGATCGAGTAAGTCCCTTACTCGATCGAGTGGCCAGTACTCGATCTAGTGACCCATGATTCGGGTCATATGCTTATCTTTTGAATTCGTTGCATATTATGTTTAATTTTAAGGTGTTATTTTGCTTCTTTATGCATTGTTTTACATGTATGTTGGTCTTGATACGTAAGTTACCCAATCTTATGGTGTAGTGAGTGGCACCTGTAGTGAGTAGGAGTTCAGTTGGAGGACATGAGTTATATGTGTTGTGATAGATAGTGGAAAAAGAAAAGGAAGATTGGTATGGTGTATAGAGACATAGAGCATGTTTTGTGAGATGAGATGAGTGATATGTTTGTATGTTGAGTAATGTAAAAGTAAGTGAATATGGACAAGCGATGATGTGAGTCTAAGGAACGTGAGAATGAAAGGATTGAGAGTAAGGATGTGGATAGTGGCAACTTGAGATGTGTAAAGAATTATGGAGGGAGATGGTTAGGAGTCGAGTGGGTCAAGAATATATGTAGTGAAAGTTCATTTTAAAAGGGGGTTGAGAATAGTGGTATATAGTGAACTTTATGAAGACATGTTGCGAGGTGGATTTGTAGACAGTGAGTGAGTTTGGAAGATTTGGTTTATTAAGAGGTGAAACTACGTGTAATTTATTTGGGCATTTAACGGTATGAAATAAATTTTGATTTCTAGAGATGTACGAAGGAGATGCAATTGTTTGAACAGTGAACGTTGATTTTATGGATAGATTAGTGGCAAGTGTGAGTGATAGCATAATAAGAGAAGATCCATGGTAAGAAAGAATGAGATGATATCGATATAAATAATGGGATGTGAGTCTTGGAGCAATGAGAAAGCAAATAGGAACACTAAAGAGTTAAGAATAAGTAATAAGGAGTTTTATGGTTAATTGATTTTGTCGAGAGTAAAAGAAAAGAATGAGGGGAGTAAAACTAGGAAAACTGTTGACCGGAGTTATGTGATATAAAAGTAAGGAATCGTCAAGATGTATGATACTATCATGGGGATTTGAGTTAACGGTTACATAGGAGTCTCGGGACAACATGATTATTCATGGGTTTTGAGGAATTAAGGGAGTAAGAAGTTGGTAGAATATCTGCACAATATGAGATTTTTGGTGGAAAGTTAGATGACGATACAATTAAGATAGTATTGGGAATAACGTTGAGGTAATTTTGTTAATGGGTTTGATGTTCTTTATTTGGGGATGTTAACCAGAGATAGGAGAAAAACCGTGTTGTTTTGATATGAGTGTAAGAGGTTGGATATACGAGCAAAGGGTGGTATTGTGGTGTTGTCACTAGTGGTTAAGGGTGATGATAGATAAGAAAGACAAGCGGCGATCTAGAGAGGTTGATTTTACAAAGGCTGGATTGATATGTATGGTTGTAAGGGAGTATAAGATGTGGTTATATGAGGCGAGCGCTAGTGGTTGAATATTAGTGGTATGGCATGAGGTGATGGTTATGCGAATGGGAAAATATGTTATGAGGAGCATATGAGTTAAGCTCGGGCGACAGGTAACCTTTATCGAGTGGTAAGTTACGTGATCAGGATTGACTAGTTGGATGTGATTGTGGGTCTATGATATGTATAAATGTTTGTGTGAGGTTCTGACCTCACGAGAAGCGGTATGGTGTGATAGTTATAAAGATGTTATATGAATGTTTGTGATATATGTAGGGTACGACAATCTGATGGAATGAGGCTAAAAAGGTAATAATGTGATTGATCTGGCATGGATAGTTAAAATTGTATGTGTATGGATGATACTTGTTTATTCCGTGAAATGGTAAGAATGATGTTCATGAGATTATTATCTGTTTAATTCATATAACATGTTGCATTATGATTTAGTAAAGTGGATTTGAGTAAGTTTTTCTTATCTGAGAAGTTATGTTGAGTCAGTGTTTATGGGACTGTGTAAGTTGTGATGACTATCGATGTGGTTGTGGTGCCTCGAGTGGTGATCCGGGCACGGTACATAGTGTTGTGATACGGGTATTTTTGCACTGCGGTGTGGCTGTTGGTGTCGGTGTTGCGATGCCGTCATCGGTTGTGGTGGAGTAGGTGGGATGATTATGATTCAAATTTCGAAAATACATACCAGTCATCCATAGATTGTTGTTTTGTTTGCTGCTGTTCCTTGTGAGTTTTGGTTGAACAGGTGGACTGTTGTTTTGTTTGTTGATGTTTCTGACCAGTTTCGGTTGGGAATGAAGGTAGAGTATGAGAAGAAAGATAGTTGTGCATGTTTCCGTTGTTGTCATGGTATAGTGATATTCTGTTGATGAGATACAGTTGTGAGAAGTTGATACAGTAATTTTGATCTTGTTTTAAGTTGAGGCATCAGTAGTCATAGTCATGATCTGATATATGCAGGTGGTTCATAATCCTTTGTTGAGACAGTGAGTGTAGGGTGTTGAGTAATTAGTGTCGTGTTAAGTTATGTATGAGTCTTGCGGTAATGAAAGAAAGGAACTTGAGGATCTAGTGTGAGTGTACGTAACAAGTGTGGATCGTGAGTTATGCTTTTGGCGATAAGAGTTTTATATAGTCTATATAGAGAGGTATGTCATGTTGCAGTAATGTGGAAGAGTTGGAGTGTTGGTTATGCTAAGGGTTTTGCAGTATTAGTTAGAAGGAGTGCAGAGTGAATTGAAGTATGAGAACTGTTTAAGTAAGAAAACCTTGGAAATAGGAACGGTTATAGAAATGAGGTCATAGGCGGTTATCTTTGACATGTGGTGGTGATGAGGATGATGAGATGATTTAATTAAGGATTTAGTATTAGTGAGTTACGGGGACGTAACATTTGTCTTAAGAGGAGTAGGATGCGATAAAAGTGAGTTTCATGGTTGTGCATGTTGTAAAATAATTGGAAGTAGAGTGTTAGCATAGCGTAAAGGAGAGATTTGTTTTGTGGTTGATGTTGTTAAAAGGCCATGGCCGTGCTTGTAGTAGTATGATGTTTAGGAGTTCGAGAGTTTTGATAGTGGCATGATGATGTTTATAAGTTTAAGTAAACTTCGAGGACGAAGTTCCTTTTAAGGGTGGTAGAATGTAACATTCCGTTTGATGTTTATGTAGTTGGTTATGTATGGAGTTAGTGTCGGGAGAGTTTATGATGTAGTTGATACGACATCGTGAGCGAGGTGTGGAGGTAGGAATAGTTGGTAGAGTTGGTGTTAAGAGTTCATGGTTTCATGTTCTGCAAGTTGGGATTTTGTTTGGAGTTCTTAGTAGCTTTGTTGCATCTTGACCGAGTTAGTATGTTTGTTTTTATGTATGGGTTGAACTTCGGGGACGAAGTTCTTTTTAAGGAGGGAAGACTGTAATACTCCGTATTTATGAGTCTTTGGGTACTCTATCGAGTAGGCCTTACTCTGTCGAGTAAGGGTGAGTTGCGTTTTAAAATAGTTTCTGACCTGTTGGGTACTCGATCGAGTAACTAGGATACTCGATCGAGTAAGGGGGCACTCGATCGAGTACCTTAGCTACTCGATCGAGTAGCTCGGTTAGCGGGTGATAATTCGACGGGTTTTGTTAATAACACGGATTAATATATAAATCTTTCCGTCACTTTCATAATACACTTTTACAAACCTAATAACATTAAAAGGGAGATTCAAGTTACGTTCTTCGCATTCATCCGTGTTGTTGACAAATCCCGGAGCTTGAGAGGTCGGATTCCATCGTTCTTTATACCTTTGTGATCCTTGCGTCGAGGGTAAGATCTACATACCAATTGTATAGTATTTCGTCAAGTTTCGTTAAACCCTAATTTTGGGATTGGGGGTTTTGTGTTAGTTTTGTGATTGTTAGTAATTATGTGATTATATGTTAGGAGGAGGATTCGTAGAAAAGGATTTGTGATATAGCTGTTGAGACCGTCTGATGGTGGCATCCTTATACCTGAGTGGTCCTGGTAAGGCACTTGGAGTATGGGGGTGTTACACTCCCCTTTTACCTCCTCTCCTGCCACCCCGGACACCGCTGCCTCTCCCTCTCCATCACCACCTACCCCACCACCCCCACCCCCTCCTCCTCGACATGCCACTCGTCTTTCCCATAACATTGTCAAACCTAATCCTCGCTACTTCTATCCACCACGAAAATCCGCCCATACTGCCTCCCTTCAAGCACCCTACATTACACCCACCACGATAAAACAAGCCCTTGTCGACCCTCGCTGGCGTGATGCAATGCTAGCTGAATACGATGCTCTCACCCGCAATTCAACTTGGACTCTCGTCCCTCCTAATCCCAACCGCAATGTAATAGGCTGCAAATGGATATTCCGAATTAAATATAACCCGGATTGTTCGGTTAAGCAATATAAGGCTCACTTAGTTGCAAAGGGTTTTAATCAGCATCCTGGTATTAATTATTCCGAGACATTTAGTCCCGTTATTAAACCTACAACAATTCGTCTCATGCTTGGTCTTGCCGTGTCTAATGGTTGGCTCCTCCGACAACTTGATGTGAATAATGCATTTTTACAAGGTCACCTTACCGATGATGTCTACATGATTCAGCCACCTGGTTTCGTGGACACAAATAATCCGACCCATATTTTTAAATTATCGAAGGCAATATACGGTCTCAAGCAAGCGCCAAGGGCGTGGTTCACTGAGCTACGCACATACCTCACGTCTTATGGGTTTGTTAACTCTATTTCCGACTCTTTTCTATTTATTTTTACTCAAGATAATATTCGTTTATTCGTTCTGGTTTATGTGGATGATATAATAGTCACTGGCACATCCGCTACTGCTATTGATAAGTTCGTTACAGCTATTTCTAACCGGTTCTCACTCAAGGATTTGGGTCCTTTGTCCTATTTTCTTGGTATTGAGGTAACTCCGACGCAACGTGGCTTGCATCTTAATCAATCAAAATACATCTCTGATATTCTAATTAAATACAACATGGAAGATTGTCGCCCTGTCACTACCCCGATGTCCACGGACACTTTGCTTCTTCGTCATCCGGAACTACATTTGTCCCCCACCAGACCCAACATTTCGTTCAGTGTCAATAAGCTTGCACAATTCCTTACGCATCCGACTGAGTCCCATTGGACTGCCTTGAAACGATTGCTTAGGTACCTCAAGGGTACTCTTCATCATGGTATTCGTTTAAATCGCTCCTCTCCGCCTGTTTTTCACGCATATTGTGATGCTGACTTGGGGGGCGACATGAATGATTATGTATCTACAGGTGGTTACATTGTCTTTCTTGGATCAAACCCCGTTTCTTGGTCTGCTCGTAAGCAGCGGGCCGTGTCTCAATCCACGAATGAGGCTGGATTTAAAGTCGTCTCCAACACAACAGCTGGAATTCTTTGGTTGCGTCCTCTGTTGTCCGAATTGGGTGTGTCTCTCCAGCACACACCAACAATCTATTGTGATAATTTGGGTGCCTCGCATTACTCGGCTAACCCAATTTTTCACTCCCGTATGAAGCACCTCGCACTGTCATTTCATTTTGTTCGTGAGCAAGTTCAACAAGGTAACCTTCATGTGCAACATATCAATGGCTCCGATCAAATTGCTGACGTCCTGACGAAGCCCTTGGCTCATGCGCGTTTCCTAACATTGATCTCCAAGACAGGTCTAACTCTTTGACCGACCGTCTTGCGAGAGCGTGTTAAAGATATTCCCGTATCAATTTCCATATCTCGTAAATAATGTATTTAGGAATATTGTGAGCTGTCTTTCCTTAGCTTGTGATACGTTTCTTGCACATAAGGTTTAACTTAGATTTAACCTAGATTGTATATTCCATAACCCGACACATTGTAATTGTATATATACTCGGTTATTCAATGAAAGTAAATACACATTCAAAACATAAAACTTACAAACCCAAACATTAATTTTGATGTCACCATTTTTAGTTTGATGTAACCATTTTTCATTTGTTTTTTTGGTTTGATGTCACCTTTCTTAGTTATTTTATTTAGAATATTAAAGGTACACATGCAAGTGATGATGTTGGAAAATGTATTCTCATTTCCATATAGTTTTAATTTTTTTAGTTTTGGGGTTTGTTGTTTTTGGTTTTAAATTGATTTTTGTTGTTTGTTGTTTTAGGTTTTAAATTAGTGTTTGTTGTTTATTGTTTTGGGTTTTAAATTGGTTTTTTTCATTTTAGTTTGATTGAATGTTTTATATTGGTTTTAATTTTTTTAGTTTTGAAGTTTGTTGATACTTTATTTTGATTGAATGTTTATTTGGCATGTTACTAGTTTTGTTGAGTATGTTATAGTTTAGTGATCTAACTTATTGATATATATTGATATGTTACGATTTTATTGGTTTTGTTACTATTTTATGGGTATTAAATCAGAACATTATAGTAATAAGTTACCATTTTTGTTGGATATGTTGTCATTTAATAATATAAGTTATTGATATATATTGAGATGTTACCATTTTGTTGGTTATGTTACCAATTTTGTTTGATATGAAATCTATTTTTATTTTGAAATTGTAGTTGATTTGTGTTTGTTATATGTTGTCAAATTTGTTTGATATGTTATCAGTTTTGTCCGAAGTTTAGGAAGAGGTGTACTTGGTCACTTCACTCACTTGTACATGTTTAAGTTAGTGAAAATTACAAATTACCACCTACTATTTGCCGTATTTTACTACCAATTAGTCTTGCTTGTGACAAATTATCCGTCACAAGCTTGCGATGGGTCGGATAGTACCACATTATTTGTTAAATGGTAGAAAAGTGTACCATATGGGTAGTGTTGAAAATAGGGCCGCAAGAATTGACATCTCTGAAAAGGGAAGTGACATTTGGTAAATTAAAAAATAATATTAGCTTCCAAATGTTTTAATTTTACCACACAAATCAGTTTAACATATTCAACACACAATCAGGGGCGGATCCAGCCCAAAGGCTATATGGGCTTGAGCCCAACCTCTTTTCTGAATAAAACACTATATATATATATAGCAACGTGTAATATTATAGCAGGAAACCACACTTGATCTAGTGATAGAATACTTGTCCACTGATCTTTTGTCCGCGAGTTCGAATCCCAGCACAGATAATTTGTAAACGTCCTTTGTTTTTATTGTACCCTTATTTTTACACGTGTTCCTTACTCCATTAGTTATATCCTTGTATTTCTTGCTACTTGGCCTAACTGCTCCTCTCTCTAACTTCTCTCCATATTTTTCTAACTGCTTGTCCAATTACTCAATCATCTTCTTCCTCAATTCATTTTTTTCAACTATTTGTAATTCTCCATATGTAAAAAAAATCAATGATTTAGTCAATAGTTACAATCTCAGGCGGAAGATACGTCAAGTTTACGCGGCTCTAGAACTTTACGCGGAAGATTTCTTACATAGCTCGGAAAATTTACTCTGAAACTCGGAATTTTACATTTTTTTTAAACTACGAAACTGTTATGTAAGTTATGATTTTTTCACAAAATGGATTCCAAAAATCATAGTTCATAGCCAAACCACGAACTCATGCTCATGTGAACTTAGATTTATTAATAATTCATAACATTGCTCTTAGATACATACGAAACTCGAAAACTTTGTTTGTAAGCTCATGAAATTTCTTATAGAGCTCGTAAAGTTTCTTACACAGCTCGAAAAAATTACTCGCAAGCTCGAAGTATATCTTCAAAAGCTCGAAACCTTTTGATGTGACTCATATTAGAGCATATTTAGTCCCCGAATTAGCCTCGTTCCTATACTTTTTAGTACATAATTAGGTCATTTACTATCTTTAGTCTTTCGTTTTGCATACTCTTTGAGGTTTTGATCCCTTGGTAGAAAAGGAGTAAGAACCTTGCATTTTCATGACAAAATGGAGCTAAATTGATCGAATCTAATGACCAAGCATCGAAGTGAAGACAAGACTAGAAGGCCTATATAAATAATGAAGTAAATGGGCAATGATGGGAAGATCCTTGCCTTTTCAACAAAATCCTTGAGGATTGTTGGAGAAAGAAAAGAAGAGAAGCTGACTGGCTAACAATCCGGGCGTCGCAGTACACGGGATGAGCGTCCTGGCTTGCTAAAATCCGAGCATCCCGTGGCCAATCCGCTCGTCCTGGCCCCTCTCAATCCGAACGTCGCCCTCACCAAGCCGCTCGGATTCCTCTCCAGTGCAGGCCGTCCCTCCCTCAAGCCGCTCGGGATGAGCATATTCTATGAATACTAGCAAAGCGGAGATGAGCATCTCCTTCGAGAGGAGCACTTCCTCAACTTTTCTTAAGGGTCTTAATCGTCATTTAAGCCCTTAGTAACCCTAATTTATGTACCTAATCCTTAGTATAAATACCCCATTGTACTAATTAGATTGACACATCCTTCTTATGCTTTTTTATGTTATTCTAATCTCATCTTAATCTTGTAATCAACTCTTAATTAAGCATTAATACAAATCTCATTTCCTTAATTTCTCTATTGTTCATAATTTATTTTGGGTAATTGAAGATTATTTGGGTATTATTGGGAGATTGACAACCTTCCATCAATCATTAAGTACTTCTATTATTCTTTGCTTATTATTTTGGAATCATCATTAGGTATAATTCTCTTAATCCCTTTTTAATTATTGTTAATCATTTCCATTCATTCATCATGTTTTGCTTTGTTAATATGAGTGACAACCTTGTTAGCATGTTAAACTTGATAATGAGTGAGTAGTCTCTTAACTAGGGTTAATGGGGAATTAGGGGAAACCAACATGGGGGATGATTCATACTTAATCTAATATGTTCACATAATTTATTTGCTTGCTTGTTGTGATCTAAACTTATGCACATGTTATGTTTGATGAAATGCGAGCCTATGAATCCTTGCATTTTTTTTACCCATCACTTACCTATTCAATGAGACTTGTAAGACATAAACCAACTCGAGTCTCATTAGACCATGCATATAGTTGAGTAGGGAGGATTAAGTCGACTTGTAGATGTTGTACAATCTAATCGATTCAGCTCCGGGACCCAAACCTTCCTAGGATTGTAAGATATAAACCAACTCGATCCTATCACAACAATAATTGTTTGCTTATAATTTGAGAATATGTTTGTATGATAAATTCCCATGTATCCCATATGAACTCATGACACCCTAGTGCTTTTAATCGATTGTTTACATCTCATTTTAATCATCTTGCTTGTTTATTTACATTGTTATTTAGTTTAGTGATCTCTTATCTCAACCCAAATTGTGACACCCTTAGACACGACCATTTGCAATCGAAAATCCTACATCAATACCCGTCCCTTGGGATCCGACCTTTACTTACCTCTTTACTAATAGTAGAGTAGTTTGTGAAGTTATAAATATTATTTTGATCTAGGTAGTCCTAACGACAATTAACCGAGAACGATAGTCCGACCAAAAATGGCGCCGTTGCCGGGGACGGTGTTAATTTGATTTGATTTTCTTTGATTGTTCTTAGTTGTGTCTTTATTTGCCTTGGGGAAGTAAAAATCCTCAAGGTTTGTTCTAATTGTTTTCAAGTTGTTTGATATTTTGCATGTCTAGAAGATCACAAGGTAACTTGTTACCCATTGATCACGAAATTGAAAGAACTTTGACAACCAATAAAAGACTTGCTAGAAATACTTTGAGAGGTATTGGTAAGATTGTGGACATTAAACCAAATAACATTGAGTTCATCAACCCTTTTGCAAGAGAAGGAGAAGATAACCCAACACAAAATCAACCACAAAATCAACCCACAATGCCTAAATTTTCATCACATTCCATACCAACCGAGGAGAACCTACCAAATGGTACTCCCACACCACAACATTTGACTGGTAATTTCATTGCAAAATCCACATTTATCCAATTAGTCGAAAGAAGCCAATTTGGGGGGATGCCTAGGAAGACCCTCATTCTCACATGGAGACTTTTTGTGACTATTGTGATGCTATTTCATAAACCGGAGTGACTCAAGACCAAATTCGATGGGTCTTATTTCCTTTTTCTTTGATTGGTACCGCGAAACAATGGTTAAAGATCCTTGATAAGGCTACTCTTGGTATTGACTCTTGGAATAAATTGGCACTTGCTTTCTACAAAAAGTTCTACCCTCCGGAAAAGACTAACATGCTAAGAGCCCAAATCACGGGGTTCAAACAAAGGGATGAAGAATCTTTGTATGAAGCCTGTGAGCGATTCAAAGGAACTTGTCGCTCATGTCCTCATCACGGACTTAGCGAGTGGTTCTTGGTACAACAATTTTGGAATGGTCTTTATGAAGACTCCCAAAACATTTTCAACATGGGTTCAAATGGTATGTTTACCGAAGTTGACGATAATCAAACATGGAACAATATTGAGGAAATGGTGATCCATAACTCACAATATAGTAGACCTCGGAAGGCTACTAGAGGAGGAAAGCATGAAGTGGACTCTATTACTCAATTGGGTGCTCAACTTAGTGCTCATATTGATACCATTAATTTGAAGTTTGAGAAGGCTATGGCTAAACTTGAAGAAGCCTCCAAATAACCTAAGAAACATGTTAATGCCATGGTGGCATCTTCATCAATTCCAAGTGGAATATGTGAGAGTTGTGGAACTTTGGGACATGACCAAAGTGAATGTAGAGGAACAAGTGAATGCTTTCCAAGCATAGAAGAGTGGTACCCCTTATTCTAACTATTACAATGAAAACACCAAATTCCATCCCAACCTCTCATACAAAAGCCAAAATGTTCAAAACCTCAACCAACATACACCCCACCTCCAATGAGAAACCAAAATCAAAGACCCTTTTATAACCAAAACCAAGGCTACCAAAATCAAACTCCATACACTCAATCAAATGACCAAGGTTTTGATGTCCAAAAAGCGGTCCTCCAAATGCAAAAGAACCAACAAGAGTTTTTCACTCAAATGCAAAAGGATAGCCAAGCAAACGACATCACCATTAACAATATACTTGCTCACACAAAGATGTTGGAGACCCAAATGTCTCAATTGGTATCTTCAAGTTCACTAAGACAAAAGGGGCAATTACCACCTCAAGGTAATCCCCCAAGACAAGAATCGGTGAGTGCCATCCACTTGAGGAGTGGTACAAGCTATGAAGGGCCGAAGAGGCCCGTTGATGAAGATGTTGATGCTAGTGACAAGGAAAGAGTTGTTGAAAACTCTAAAGAAGAAGAACCCACCATTCAAGAAGCTTCAAAGGAGAATGAAGAGAAGGCTACAGAGAAGGAACCTATTGTGATTAGACTTTCTTTTTCAAGTCGTCAAGCTAAGCCTAAGTTTGATGACCAATGATACCGTCGTAGAGTACCAAAGATAAATTTATAATCCAAACTACTACTATAGATAGCGGCAGTCAGGGTCGAACCACAAGGAGGCGATGCAATTAATAGTTGCCTAATTTTAGTCTAAGGTAACAGTTTTGAGGGGGGTTTGATTTGGATGAATCTATAACTAATGGCAATAAAATCAAAACTGAACTAAAACAAATAAATGAGCAATAGATGAAAATAGATGAAAACAAATATTAAAAGGGATGCCAAGATGGTCGGTTCACTGTAGTTTCGGCGGCAGTATCCTAGGTAAGTCTGAGATAATCACGTAAGACGGGAAAATAAGAAGTCCTCTCGGTCCATTCTTAACAGGTAACATCTTTCGATCTAGCTACGGGTCCCTAATATCACTAATGCTGACTCTCGTCCTGAAAAGTGATTTAAATGCCTAAATTAACTTATCTCTCGATCTTATTAATTTAGTCGTCTTAATTAAGTCATCTATTTCCCTCCCCTATCTTTCGATCTTATCGGGTCGGTCAATTCCTAAGCATTCAACTAGTCGCGTGCACTCGATTCGTCAAATATAGCAATTGAATTAATTAAAACGGAGTTAATCTCACGGGAGCCGGTCGATCGACCAGGTAGGCCAGTCGATCGACCATGACGCGACTCAGGTCTACAAAATTTACGCCGCCTACACTACAGTTCCCCACATCTTAGCACGAAGGATTTAGTTACTCATGATTATGATAAAAACAACAATAAGATTAACAAATAAAGCTACTGAATTCATGATAGAATTAACTAAATATTTAAATAACATGAAACGATAATTCGGCTTTTAGGGAACCTAAACTAGCAATTCTAATCTACGAATGAATGAAAGAAACGAAACTGAATAATGGAACAGAGAAATACCGAAGGAAAGTAGAAAGAATCTGAAAGCACGAACGAAAGTAAAGCAAAAACCAATTGTATTGAATGATTATGAGATCTAATGCAAAACTCGATATTGAACCCTAATTATTCCCCTAAAGTTCTCTCTGATGTTTTTTAGTAGGGAGGAGTTACGTTATATAGATAGTCATACGTAACTTTATTCCTAAAACCTAATTACAATGGGCTTCGGAATTCTAATTAAATCTTGCGCGTAGAGTCGTGAGGTGGTCGATCGACCACTGAGACCAGTCGATCGACTGCCCCTCTTTCCTGCAGACTTTTGTTCAGCATTCCGACAGTCTATAGACCACGTAGGTCAGTCTATAGACCACTGTAGCTGGTAATTCGCTTCTAATTTCTCCATAAATCTATTTCCAGGCCTTGAAATGCGCACCAAGTTCATTTCTTGAGTAAATACTTCATGTCAAATAATATGCCAAGTACTCGGGGACGGATTCGGCTCATTTTCCGCTGGATTCTTCACATTTCTGCAATATTACACAAAAACACAAAAGTAGACGGAAATAGGGGAAATAGTAGCTTAAATGTAATACCCCGAATAAAATTATTTTAAGATATATATATAATAATAGGACCATTAGAGACTTTATAGACTAAGCTCGTATATTTTCTGTATACATGAAGATGACTTCATTTTAGTATTTTTGTATAAGAGTATTTTTGTCGGGACTTGTTACGACATTCGGTTTTACTAGTTTATGAGATTATGAGATTTAAAAAAAAAAAAAAAAATTAAAATTATAAAATTTTTACACGTAACTCAATCCATGCATTTGAGGTGGGTGGATCTTTATCTTTCCACCGCCTAAGTATGTATATATAAAAAAAAAAAAAATGAAATCACAATTCTACGCAAAACCGAGAGGAAAGTGAGAAAATAAAGGGTGTTGGGTTGCCTCCATCTCATTATCTTATATACCTATTAAGGTATGATTTCGGGACCCTTTATCAATATAAGTAATTCTTTACATTTGAAATAAGAGATTAGAAATAATCGGTTTATATTTGTTTTATTGTTAATTTCGTCTTACAATTGTTATACTGCTCACATGTTATATTAGTTACCGTCTTATGAATGGTATCATCGCTATTTGTTTATATTATTTTGACCATGAAGTTTGGATCCTTGTCGTTATACTACCATGGGAAGTTGGGACCATTTTGCCATATAACTTATTAATTCATTTAGTCAGATAGTCTAAAGAAAGTGTAAATCTTGTTTTAGTTTTATAATTTATTCAATCATATCACAGCTGTTAAGTGTTAAAATTACGGTGATCGCTACAAATAAAATACTCCGTAGCTTTGTACGTAATGAGTAGTAGACTTGTGAAAGTTAATTAGTTGAGCAAAATAGATATGGATGTATGAAACGTGATGGCTTAAAGATAGGAAAAGGTCTTTAGCCTCTTTTGTGCTATTACTATGAAATTTATCACGCATTTGGACTACTTGGTAGGGAATTGCAGGTTTTAAAAAAATGAATAGATAGAATGATAATCGAAAATTTGTATTAAGTTATCTCTTTACCATTTCTATGCTACTTATTTTTGTCCTGAGTGTATTTAGGAGTGTCATGTTTGTATTTTTATATAATGCATCATTGGCCAATTGTAGCATTCGGGATACGATTATTGGTTTGAGGTGACATTATGTCGTAACCTGTGTACACAGAAGGGGGCGTTGGCTCCGGGAGTACTCCAAATATATATAAAGAAATGGGTGTTGGCCCATGAGAACTAAGGGGCGTTGGCCCGACTGAAATTATTCTGTTCCTGTGTACATGGAGGTGGGTCTTAGACCTGGGTGAGTGTGAATCTCCATAATGTTTCTCAAATTCAGTAATGGTAGACCGACAATAATGTCATATTAATATATATTCTGTTGGTATGGTAGTCATATAATGTTTTTTTGGGATACCGTGTTGGTCCACGACAGGGAATACTGTATTTTGGTAAGTTATTGTATTGAGTGATACGGTAATAAGGAGAAATTCTATTGAATAAAGAATATGACATAAGGCCGGGAGGAATCGAGTCATACTCAGCCCGTGGTTGGCTGATTCCGTTACTTTCACTCTTTTTCAGTTACAGGTATCGGGGAAGGTCAAGTGTGAGGAATTGACATTATAGAGGATAATAAGTATAAGTTGTAAATAGTTTTAAGCTTTAATAGCTTATTTATTTTAATTGTTTAGCCTTGTATTCTCCGAAGGGGGAATACGGCGGTGACGCCCTTGTATTTTCCGCTGCTGTCTTTTATTTATAAAAGAGCTATTTTGAGCTGTCTGCTTGATTTTCGGGGCGTTACATTAAACTACATAATTGAGCTCTGAAATGCGTGTGAAATATGGTATAAAACATCATATTAAGGACACGCATCAAAATTCCCCAAACCAAACCCTTGCTTGTCCCCAAGCAAGAACTAGACTCGATCCTAAAACCTAATGGAACGAGTTCAATCTCAGAGCGAAATGCAAACCGAATAGCCTAAACCAATTTAATGCAACAACTAACAATCAATTAGCGATGTGAATCATGCAAACGAGTTATGTAGTCGTTAAAAACTGCTGAACCGTCAACTATAGAGACTTATCATTATGAACTCTCACGGGTCGCTCATATCACACATAAGCACAGGTGAATATATGTAAAGATAGAAAGAAGTAATTTTGTAATGACTCTCACCTAACTACGGCCTATAAGAACATGCCCGCAATCTAATATGAAAATGATCTCTACAACCGTACATATGCATTCCAACCAAACAAATGACCATGAGACATGCCGAGGTAAATATGGATATGTGAAGTATGGGCAGGAAGGGCTAAGATAAATTTGGATAAAAACAGAGTTAAAAGCCAAGCTAGTAACTAAGGGAACCAAATTATAACAACATCCAACTTCTTGCTCAAGATTTCAATCCAAACGGTGCTAATTAGAAGCACAAATCTCACAATTTCCACAATTAGTCAACTCCCCATAAGATACAAATACAACATGGGAGTAAAAATCGCCATTTAACAAGACTTTGAATTATGCGATTTTGATTTTTTTTTCGGTACTGCAGCAAGCAGTCGATCGACCAAGTGGGACGGTCGATCGACTGATTCTCTTTTTTTTTTTAAATCATTTTTTTTTTCTTTTCTCTTGTCCTTTTCATCTTCCCAACATCATCTCAAAATGAGCATTAGCTACCAAAAACGAAATAACAATCCCAAGAACATAAACTACTAGCTTGACAAGGGCAGGCTAAATGTAGGATGTAGTAACGGGACAAAAAGGCTATTTTTGGCAGTGTGGAGCTTATGGGCAAAATGAGTAAAGGGGAGACCTCTTCCACATGTGTCAACTAACCACGAACCCGAATGCATACATGTATTAAGCAGATTAAGTTCATATTTATGCAAATTGATGTAACATGTCTCATAAGGAATACTACTCACATTCCTAGATAAACCGGTCATGAATGACACCAGTTATGAGCTCTAAACCTCAGAAATATAAGTAGTTTGCCATAAACCTAAGTCAAGTCTCAAGATTCAGCGAAGATATTTAACGAAAACTCGTAGACTATGCAAATGATTCTACTAATAACATGTCAATTTAGCACGGCTTAGGCATAAAACAGCTGAAAATGCAATGTCATCATTGAGATACTACCGTTCCGACTCAACCTACATGCTAAAATAAACGTGCAATTTTTGAATTTTTTGAAATTTTTTAATTTTTTTTGAATTTCTGTATATAAGAGGAAAATAACAAACAATGCAAGACAAAATGTAAACGTGAATGCAAAGCAGAATTAATGCAATGGAAAACCCTTCCCCAAACCAAATCACACAATGTCTCCATTGTGCAAAATCATATAATGAAATAAAAGGAAAACGAGAATTTGCGATAAATTAACTAAATAAGACATGAAGTTTAAACTCGGAAACTCACAAGACTTTAAGCGCAAAGGAAACCTCCCAAACCAGCGTGAGCTAGGAGGTTTCAATGTGCAAATGCTACCATAGGTACCGAAAAGAAACAAAAGTACCGCGCATAATTCTGAGAAAACAATTTACGAAACGCAAAATTATGTGCAAAGTAAGGAAACGGAAGAAAACAGAAATGAATCGGAGAATAAAGCGGAGAAAAGACTCCCTCAACTCCGCAAATCGACCAAACACAGCAGGGGAATGGTCGTAAACAGGTACAACAGCGGGGCACGGTCGATCGACTATAGCAGCCAGTCGATCGACCAGGGGTGACAAGAACAGAAGCCCCTGGTGTCGCGGATCAGTCGATCGACCAATATGGCCAGTCGATCGACCTAGAAACCTGCTGTAAGTTTTTGATTTCTTCGATTTAGCTCAATAAATTGAGCTAAATTGGTCTATGAACCTGCAAATACACATAATAAGGCGCCCAAAATTGCGCAAAACCCAAAGTAACAGTCTAAAGTCTTTAAATCCTAAGCAAACTAAATTAAAGAGAAATCTCGCGCAAACCAAAACAATAAAAAGTCTAACAAAAGCAATAAAATGTCTTTTAGAAAGGTCTTAATCAACTAATAGTTGATCAAGAATGGCCACGGAATGGCCCACTTGCTCGTCTTCTGGCTACAAGAGGTAGCCTATACAGTGCTCATCTCCTCAGCGGGGCTCCTAACGACTCCCATATCCGCAGAACTCAACGGATCAACATCTCCAACATCTTCCCAATCAATGACCTCGTCTGGCTCATCAAAATCCAAATCGGACTCCGTCACCTTGACTGGCTCCTCATCAGGCTCCTCATCAGTTGCATAGCTCAGACATCCTAGGCCGCCTCTTTGAATGATTGGCTCTTTCACAGCTGGAGCAATGAACGACTATTCCTTCCCCAAACCATTTCCTGCAATATCTAAAACAAAAGAATCTTCCTCCAATTTGCTCCCAATCTGGGGCGGAGGTGTTATAGCAGAAACAGGCGTAGGGGTAGGCATATCAGAAAGCACAAAATAAGATTTCTTCTCAGAAATCGTATTACAAGTGACTGGCCACATAGGATCTTTCTTCTTAGCGGTTTGGGCAAAAACAATGGACTGTTTCCCTACTTTAAAGGTCAATGTCCCTGAGCCAACATCTATAACTGTACCAGCAGTGTGCAGAAATGGTCTACCCAAAATGATAGGAATATGAGCATCCTCGGGTATATCTAGTACAACGAAGTCAACTGGGAAAAAGAACTTTCCTATTTGCACAGGAATATCCTCTAAGACTCCTATAGGCTGGACCGCGGAATGATCAGCCATCTGTACTGTCATGTTAGTAACTGCAAACCTAGTCAATTTCAATTTCTTAGCAAGACTCAAAGGCATAACACTAATGCTAGCTCCTAGATCACATAATGCCTTCTCAATTGAGAAGGTACCAATATTAAAAGGAACAGAAAAGCTACCAGGGTCGGCTAACTTATGAGGTGCGAGATGAGTCAAATAGGAACATGACTCTTCGATTAGTGCGACAGTTGCACAAAGATATCAAGTGACTTCTTTTTAGACAAAAGCTGCTTCATAAACTTCGTGTAAGCAGGCACTTGATTAACTAATTCTAGGAAAGGAACTTGCACATTTAAACTACGAATACATTTTCAAACTTGTTAAACGATACCTGTGTAACACCCCCATATTCAGAGGAGCCTTAACTAGGCCTTCCTTAGCATATAAGGGCGTTACCATCTCGGTTGCCCGAGGTTAGTAATAATCGATAAAAGAACTATTAAGTTATATTACAAGCGATTTAAACCAACAAACGGTATAAAAGATACAACTCAAAGACTACTCGTTATGACCATCATATCTCGTGAAGACTCATCCCTGCCCGGACTTCAGCTATCAACAATATCAACACCTGCTAAGACCAACTACTCACCATAAGGGATCACGGCAGACACATAACAAACAAACAACCACACAAGGTCATTACCGAGATAAGACACAATAACAGTAACTACTAACATTAACTCGATACAATGCTATCAATCTCAAACACAGTCACGATAACCAACTCAACTCTATCACTGACTGTCCACTGGACCAGTCCTTCCAGTAGGGGACTGCAGCCGTTCCCACCAAATCCCCGCTCATCATATCGAGCGATAACCCTATCCTTTAATGTGCACATCCCCTTCCGTGGCGGGCTCCACGAAGGGCGAAACTAGGGCGTGAAGCCACTCCCGCAAGTGACTCCACTCAGCCGAGAAGGCATCTCGAGAACCAGGGACCACAACCACAATCACCATCACAATCGTCACCAAACAACTACGATACTAAGCGATCACAAAACAATCACAACGACCGACACGCTAGACCATCTACAGAAACTGAGTAGGCGAACCTACCTTTAAGCAACTGCAACCAATCCATGCCAGCATATGACATATCCAGCAATCAAGCAAAGCCTATAAGCACAACACAATCATCTATTACTACCAAGCAAACCCTAATCGTGAAGAACAAGGACACGGATGATGATTATGACATACCTATAGGGAGAAACTCAGCAAAATACCGCTACCCGACTCAAGTGACGCCCTCCTAAGGCTCAAGGATCTTCAAAAAGGTTTCCATGGAGGTTTTGAGGTGAAGGGAAAGGAAAGAGGCGACTGAAGGATAGGAGGAAAGTGGCAGAAGTGATTTGCGGATTTAACAAAACGCGATATAAAACCCTCGCTGAAAACTCGGTACTCGATCGAGTACCCAACATACTCGATCGAGTGACGCCCTACTCGATCGAGTAACCTAGCTACTCGATCGAGTAGCCTCTACTCTATCGAGTACCACTCATGACACACAACCCAAGATGATTTTAGCACGTAATTCTAAGGCTAATCCCGCTCCCAAGGTCAGTCAACATTGGTCAAAGGGTCTCTAAAAGGGCGGGTATTACAACCTGTACCTTTGTCGGCACCAATCTCTCTGGATAAGGGGCTGTAAGAAGCAACTTAGCCCTCTCCTCTAGATCTCTCATACCGGCATCAGTGGACTTAGGCTGAAAATCCACTACCTTGTCCTTATTGTAGCTCGAACCTTCTTCGGACCGTCTCAGAAATGAACCATTGAACATCGTAGGGTCATACTTTTGAACCGGAACTGACCCATCAGCATTTGGATCTTGCTTTAATAATTTCGGAGTCGTCGTACCCCGAAATAAGTGGTCCCTCAAGTTATTTGGCATTGGAGGACGAAAAGGTTCACGATCAGCAGCACTTTCAGTCGATCGACCATGTAGGTCAGTCGATCGACTGGCTTCCTCTGGACCAGAAGCTGTACTGTTACGCGGGCTGGTCGATCGACCATGGGTGTCAGTCGATCGACCGACTTACCTGCTAATCGTCTTTTTCTTGCTACTGTTCACTACGACCTCTTTCTTGCTCGGTTCCGCCTCATCTTTTTCAGTAACATCTTCGACCATAGCGGGCCCATCAAGGGTAGACCCACTCCTCAAAGTGATCTCATTTAGAGTCTCTTTTTGATCCGGCTGCGACGGTAAATGCCCCGGAGCTCGAGTTGCACTTTTGCTTGCCAATTGGGCAATTTGACTCTCCAACATTTTTGTAGAAGTCTCTCTAGATAGAGACTCCTTCTGCAGCAATCCCGACAAATTTTGAACCGTGTTTTTCAACTCAGAAATGTCAGAATCTTGAAATTGCTGCTGCTGAGGCACATAGGGAGGCTTTTGATACTGCTGCTGCTTATGAGGGGGCACATAACTCTGCTGCTGCTGCTGCTGCGGACCCGGATTAAGGACATTCTGGTTAGTCCACCTCAAATTGGGGTGAACATTGGAAGGATCAGGATAAGTTCCAGTCTGCCTATAATGTTTAAAGGCAGCACATGTTTCATTCGAACCAGTACAAAACTCCAAAACATGTCCCTCTCCTCCACATCTTTTGCATGTAAAGGGACCGTCTGAAACTGCATTAACTTTATATATACCTCCTTTTTGAGATCCCCCAAAATCTATCTTGTCAAATCTCGCAGTAAGGGCCTCTATTGCAGGTTCAGCAGAAGATTCGGCTAATCTTCTCTGATTTCCTCTAGAATTCCCATGCCCAGCTTTATGGGTGGCCAGGTCATCGATGATTTTCCACCCCTTTGTCTCACCGCTATATTCTTGAAATCTTCCATTAGTTGCAGCATCTAGAATAACTCTCTGATCATCGTACAGACCATTATAGAATTGGTTGCACATAAACCATTTCTCAAACCCATGGTGCGGAATGGTTCACACTAGTCTCTTGAAACGGACCCATGCCTCATGAAAATCTTTATCAGGACCCTGTTTAAAGCTCGTGATCTGAGCTCTAATCGCATTGGTCTTCGAGGCAGAGAAATATTTCTTGTAAAATGCTAGGGCCAGCGAGTTCCAGTCAGTAATCCCGTTAGCAGCTCGATCCAGATCTCGGTACCATTCCCTTGCAGCATCACGAAGCGAGAATATGAACATCGTCTCCTTCACCTGGTCCTGGGTCACACCTGCTGGTGGGGGTATGGAACAACAGTAGTCAATGAATGTCTCCATATGTTTAGCCGCATCTTCATTTGCAGCTCCCCCAAATTGGTTTCTCTCAACCAAGTTAATGTAAGACGGTTTTGGTTCGAATTTCCTTTCCGTCAAGGCTGGCAATGCGAATCCCTTATAGAGATTTTCGGCTTTTGGCTCGAAGTGACTGGCTATACTTGCTTCTTCAGCCATATATGGAGATGTAACGGTCTCAGCTGAAGAAGTAGAAATAGGAGATGAGGGTGGATCCTCCTCAAATAGCTCGTTCTCGTAGTAACTGGACAGAGTACTCAGCTCTTCCTCTGTCGGCAACACTCTAGATGATCGTCTCAACTCACGCAAAGTCCTTTCGATCTCAGGATCTAGTGGTCTCAATACACCACCCTATGACCTGCGCATAAGAGGAAACTACAAGTAGAATATGAGAAGAGTTTAAGGAACAAATGTCCCTTAAACTAAGAAAAAGACTAAAATAAAAACAACTAAAAATTAAACAATTGCCTCCCCGGCAACGGCGCCAAAATTTGATACCGTCGTAGAGTACTAAAGATAAATTTATAATCCAAACTACTACTATAGATAGTGGCAGTCAGGGTCGAACCACAAGAAGGTGATGCAATTAATAGTTGCCTAATTTTAGTCTAAGGTAACAGTTTTGAGGGGGGTTTGATTTGGATGAATCTATAACTAATGGCAATAAAATCAAAACTAAACTAAAACAAATAAATGAGCAATAGATGAAAACAAATATTAAAAGGCATGCCAAGATGGTCGGTTCACTGTAGTTTCGGCGGTAGTATCCTAGGTAAGTCTGAGATAATCACGTAAGACGGGAAAATAAGAAGTCCTCTCGGTCCATTCTTAACAGGTAGCATCTTTCGATCTAGCTACGGGTCCCTAATATCACTAATGCTGACTCTCGTCCTGAAAAGTGATTTAAATGCCTAAATTAACGTATCTCTCGATCTTATTAATTTAGTCATTTTAATTAAGTAATCTATTTCCCTCCCCTATCTTTCGATCTTATCGGGTCGGTCAATTCCTAAGCATTCAACTAGTCGCGTGCACTCGATTCGTCAAATATAGCAATTGATCTAATTAAAATGGAGTTAATCTCACGGGAGCCGGTCGATCGACCAGGTAGGCCAGTCGATCGACCATGACGCGACTCAGGTCTACAAAATTTACGCCGCCTACACTACAGTTCCCCTACATCTTAGCACGAAGGATTTAGCTACTCATGATTATGATAAAAACAACAATAAGATTAACAAATAAAGCTACTGAATTCATGATAGAATTAACTAAATATTTAACTAACATGAAACGATAATTCGGCTTTTGGGGAACCTAAACTAGCAATTCTAATCTACGAATGAATGAAAGTAACGAAACTGAATAATGGAACAGAGAAATACCGAAGGAAAGTAGGAAGAATCTGAAAGCACGAACGAAAGTAAAGCAAAAACCAATTGTATTGAATGATTATGAGATCTAATGCAAAACTCGATATTGAACCCTAATTATTCCCCTAAAGTTCTCTCTGATGTTTTGTAGTAGGGAGGAGTTACGTTATATAGATAGTCATACGTAACTTTATTCTTAAAACCTAATTATAATGGGCTTCGGAATTCTAACTAAATCTTGCGCGTAGAGTCGTGGGGTGGTCGATCGACCACTGAGACCAGTCGATCGACTGCCCCTCTTTCCTGCAGACTTTATTCAGCATTCCGACAGTCTATAGACCACGTAGGTCAGTCTATAGACCACTGTAGCTGGTATTCCGCTTCTAATTTCTCCATAAGTATATTTCCAGGCCTTGAAATGCGCACCAAGTTCATTTCTTGAGTAAATACTTCATGTCAAATAATATGCCAAGTACTCGGGGATGGATTCGGCTCAATTTCCGCTGGATTCTTCACATTTCTGCAATATTACACAAAAACACAAAAGTAGACGGAAATAGGGGAAATAGTAGCTTAAACTACATAATTGAGCTCTGAAATGCGTGTGAAATATGGTATAAAACATTATATTAAGGACACGCATCAACCAACTTGGAAAATTCATGGAGATTGTGAAGAATTTGGAAGTCTCAATTCCATTTACGGAATTAATCAATCATGTTCCGGCCTATGCAAAGTATATGAAAGATATTCTTACGAAGAAGAAATCCATCCGGAAGCTTGAGGCTATTGCTTTTACTAAAGTGAGTAGTGCCATCCTAGAAGGAAGTTCACCTCCAAAACTAAAGGATCCGGGAAGTTTCTCCATTACATGCACTATTGGCGACACTACGATCAACAAAGCTTTATGTGACCTTGGGGCAAGTGTGAGTGTTATGCCGTATTCGGTGTGCAAGAGGCTAAGAATGGGAGAACTCAAGTGCACTAATATCACACTTTAAATGGAGGATCGATCTACGAAGACACCTTTAGGGGTATGGGAAGATGTGCCGGTAAGAATTGGCAAGTTCTTCATCCCGGTGGATTTTGTTATTGTTGACGTGGAAGAAGACTCCAACATTTCTATTATTTTAGAAGACCTTTCTTACACACCGCGGGAGCGGTGATCGATGTAAAACATAGAGAGCTCACCCTTGAAGTGGGAGATGAGACCATCACTTTCAATCTTGACAAGACAATGAGAGCTACACGATTACATGAGCCATGTTTTATGGTTGATCACTATAGCCGGCAAGATGATAGAAAGAAGTTGGTATTTCAATGGAAGAAGAAAGTGGATGATGCTCCATCAAAAGAGCAAGGAAATTGCAACAAAGAGAGCTTGAAAAGCTCACCCATGACAAGTGAAGAAGAAGGCCTTATTGGCCAAGATAAGAAAGAAGGAGAGTTGTCTTCATCAACTCATGACATTTTTAGGGATCAAGTAGACAAAGTATGCGGTCTTTGGGATGATTTGTTTCAAGGGATATTCAATCCCTATATCGGTAATGCTATGACCCAAGACCACCATGAAGAACAACAAGTGCAAAGGTCTATTGAAGATCTTTATCATGACAATGAACAAGCTTTCGACTACTTTTTCAAGGTGGTGAGCAACATCAACAACACCTTGAACATGCCCCCTTGACATCTCATTATTGGATGAGAGTTTGGTAGAGTCCTCCCTAAACCACCACTTCTAAATATTCTAACTCCCTAACTTGCATTTTAATTATTGTATTGCATTTTTATCAATTTTGGATTTACATTTTTATGCCTTGATCAAGATTTTCATCATTTTGAGAGAAGTGAGGGAGGGACTTATGAGTTTATTGATGTGTAGTGTTTTACCTTAGTGTGGAGATAACAATTGCCTAGGCTATCCAAGCCTTTGTAGTGCCCCCACAATGAAGACCATAAGAAATGAAGAATGAATGACACGGGTTACAAAGCACCCACGGATGGACCTGAATCCGTGAGGAAGAGGGACAATCCGAGCGACCCGACGGGATCCGCTCGTCCTGAAGGGAACCCGAGCGTCCAGGGTCAAAGACGCTCGTCCTGTGAAACTGGGAAAATCAACTTTTGGGTCTGACTGAGAATCCGAGCGTCCTACAAGGGAATCCGCTCATCTCAGCAAGGACGGCCGTCTCAGAATAACTCCGCTTGTCTTTACACTGTCAATTTTTGGGATTTCTCCCTGGAAAGGAATCCGAGCGTCTCCAACTTAGGACGCTCGTCCCAGCTCAAGAACCCGCTCGTCTTGCCTATGACACTCGTCCCCAGGCGTCTTTTCCTGAACCCAGAAACCGAAGAATCTGAGCGCCCCGAAGCCTATCCGCTCGTCTCCCCTTTGGTTTTCAAATCTAACGGGTTTTAAAACCCCCCTTCCCCAATCATTTTCACTCTTTCAAACATAAACACTACCCAAAACCCCAAAACCCCAAAACCCTCATTCTCTCCATCAACCAACAACAAATTTCTCAACCAAAATCAACCAAATCAAATCCAAACTTCCTCAAAACAAAATTAAATCACTCCTTTAGCAATAACAAGTGATTAAAACACCAAAATCTTCAAAGTTTGAGTCGATTTTTGGGATACAAGGCAACATTCGAATATCCTAAATCGATTTGGGTATTACTAGAAATTGAAGATTTCAAGCTTTCTTTGGTGTTACTAAGTAAAGGAACATGATAAGAACAAAAGGTGGAAGTAAGGCACCCCAAAAGAAGAACCTTTCTAAGAGACAACAAGCTCTTCAAGCTATTCAAGCATCAAAGGCATTGGTAGTTCATAATGCAAGGTTGGAAATTCAAGAGCAAGATCCTCCTATGGAAGCTACTACTTCTACTACTCCGGTTGTTGAACAACTAACCGATTATCCGGAGGTAATTTTCACTTCCGACTCACATAGGAAGAAATTTATTTCCTTTGCTAAGAAAACTATCTTGCCCACCAAGTTCATTTGTCAAGAGACTTTGTCGAAATTGGTTGTCCTAGAGCAAAAAAAGACTTTTTTCGTGTCCATGGGATTGAGTACATTGTTTGAAATGTAAGAATTGACTTACTCTTCCCTCACCTTAGAGTTTTTGAGCTCTTTAAAAGTCCCCAAGGTGGAGACCCGAACCAATATTGAGTTTCATCTCGAGAATATTGATAGATGTTTGTCTTATAGAGAGTTTGCTAAAATATTTGGCCTTAGTGATGACCCAACTTTTACAAAGAAGCCTACCAAGTATGACCCCGCTCCTCTATGGAAGGCCATTTCCGGAAAAGAATTTACATCTTATCATGATTGTCGTGCTCTCTTAGTCCATAATCCGGGCATAAGAGTATGGCACAAGGTTGTTGGGCATACCTTGATAGCTAGGAAAGGTACAAATCATCTCACTGAACTTGACATTATTCTTCTCGAGTCGACTTTGAACATTGGAAGAGAGTTCACAAAGCCATACAAGGTTGTTGGGCATACCTTGATAACTAGGAAAGGCAAAGAAGGCACGTCCTTTATTGTCAATGGAGGATTAGTGACTTTTTTGGCTAAGCACTTTAACCGGGATTTCAACAAGAATGACACCTATACACCGGTAAAGGGAGGCCATATTATTGATTTGCACACCATGGTTCAAAAGTTCAATTGGGTCAGGAATAATACTCTTGATAACAAATTTGGGTGGTTGACAAATGATGCTAAATCCTTCACATTGCCTAGCAAGATTTGCCGCTTGAATGTTCATAGACCGAATTACCCTCTCCCACTCTCCGAAGAAGCCAAATATATTATTCAACACCAAGGGGAAGAAGTTGCCGAGCCCTCCTCCTCCATTATCACCCCACTTTAACCATTCACCTACCATGAATTTCAACCCGAAAATGTTAAGGCGGGGAATGACTACTTGACTCTCTTGATGAAAGAAATACACAAGCACGCTTATGAAGATAGAGTCAATGCTTACAAAGCACAATATCCGCCCCTCCTACATCTTGTTAGGCAAGGACTTCTCGATCCATCTTGTCCTTTGCCTAGTTGGGCGGATAAGGAAACATTCTTTCCTAGTGCTTCTAGAGGTGGTAACTTGGTGAAGAGGAGATGGTTGTTGATGAGAGTGGTGAGCAAGAAGGTGAAGAAGAAGAAGAGGATGAAGAAGAGGAAGAAGAGGGAAGTGAAAGTGAGAGTGGTAATGACTCCACATCCATGGAGGTTGAAGATGCCTCAAGTGAGAAGGTTGATGATGATGGTGATGATGCAATGGGCAAGGACTAGCAAACTCTTGGGAGGATCCTACATTCCTACACCTCATTTATGGTCTGTCTACTTCTCTTGTTTTTCTTATAATTTCATCTTGATCATGATTTGTGGAGTCCTAGCATCATCTAGAGGACTAACACCTCGGTTCCATTGAGGTGTTCATTTTATTGTTCCCATTTTCAAAATCCAAAATGACAAATTTTAGTTTCATGCATTGCATTTTTATGCATGAACTCCCCCAATTTTTGACATTAGAAATAGTGTGTATTTTGGTTTGGGGAAGTTTATGCATATGCATTGGGAGCTAATCTAAATTATGCTCTCCAACATAACAAAAAAACCATGCATCATATAGCATAGCTTAGTTTGTATTCACTCTTGTTTATATATCATATAATTTGCATTTAGCTTAGAAATCTTGCATTTTCATATAAATTGCACAATTTCCTATCGTATTGGCTATTGAGGACAATGCCCATACTAGTGTGGGGATGGGAGATTCTAACTTGACCTTTTTAAAACAAAAATGATAAAAATTGATTTTTTTTTTTAAAAATACAAAAATATGTCTTTTAATTTCATTAAAACAAAATACAAAAAAATTGAAAAATTGAAAAATTGAAAAATCCAAAAACATGTTCATTTCCTTTGTAGTGTAGTCTTGTATATATCGTTTGTATATATTGTGTTTGTTCACCCTTTTTCACATTGATCGACTACGCCACATCCGAGATATGAGGATATTGAAGGCCGCATGGTATGATCTTTCCAATCTCCTTTGTCCTCTTTATGTTAATGACTATGTGGCTTTATTTTGATTGATGCGGTATAAACAATATGAATTTAGGATTGCATTTAGTTTATTTGGCATACTAGTTGGTAGAAGCATATGCATTAGGTTGTATATATGTTAGTTGCATCATGGCATATAGTTGCATTTAGGAAAAATTTTGTGAAACCGTCTATTTGGGAAGCTTGACAAGTGTATATAAGGCCCTTGTAGATGATTTTTCTTCTTAAGACTTAGCTTGTTAGAATACTTGTAAAACACCCTAGGATGTGTTATGCTAGTATCCTTTGACCCATGGATTAAGGCCTAGTCAAGAGTACCTTGTGGTGTGATAACTCCTTGGCTACCGTTTATTCCAAGGTGACCCTTGAAACCATGCAACCATCATCCATATTCTACCACATTTTGTCATCAAAGGGAATGGGCACAAAAATTGTTCAAAATTTGAGTTCAAGAATTGAAAAGAAAAGAAAAAGTTTACAATTGCATCAAAGAAAAAAAAGGAAGTAACAAAAATGAAAACTCCTATGCTTCAAATATAAGAACCCTCACTACAAATGGGGTGACTTTGAAAATGTTCAAAAGAAAATGCAAAAAGTTAAAAAATTGTCAAGTGTTGAAAATGCCAAACATCAAAAGAAATGGCAAAAATAAAGTGTTCTCAAATGTCAAATGCCACAAGAAATTAGGGGGGAAAAACAACAACAAAAGAAAACTCCCAAAATGAAACTCAAATACTATTGATCCCTTTTTCCATCGTATCCAATTTTGTGCATGGTAGAGAGGGGACGACTCTTCTTCTTGTCTAGGCAAGAAGGGAGTTCCGCGATCCTCCAGTGTTTCTAACACCATAGGGAGTCTACTCTTGACGAAAGCATTTAACGATTGAGGACAAAGGTACCCTAGCTTGACACAACTTGGAGGTGATTTATTGGTATCCTTCTAGGCTTAGTAGTTTGAATAAACCGTATCTATGATGGAATATGTACCCTTAGATTGTTTCCTTTGTAGATAATTTCCGCCACTTAGATGAGGAAAATGGCTATTCACTTTTGTAGATGCATCCATTACTTGTTTTGTGTGCTTAATGCTCGGATGTATCGCCATTTTGGCAAGCCCCACCTTGCCTTGCAAGAAGGCATCCTACCTCATGGCTGTCTTGTTGTGAGTTGAAGGGGCGGAGTGAGACCCGCTAATTGTCTCATATCGGCTATATTAGTAGGTTAGTTTAAATAAGGGTCCTAGTTTTGCTACCTCTTTACTCGGGACGAGCAAAGGTTCGGTGTTGGGATATTTGATGTGACTCATATTAGAGCATATTTAGTCCTCGAATTAGCCTCGTTCCTATGCTTTTTAGTGCATAATTGGGTCATTTACTATCTTTAGTCTTTCGTTTTGCATACTCTTTGAGGTTTTGATCCCTTGGTAGGAAAGGTGTAAGAACCTTGCATTTTCATGGCAAAATGGAGATAAATTGATCGAATCTAATGACCAAGCATCGAAGTGAAGACAAGACTAGAAGGCCTATGTAAATAATGAAGTAAATGGGCAATGATGGGAAGATCCTTGCATCTCCAACAAAACCCTTGAGGATTGTTGGAGAAAGAAAAGAAGAGAAGCTGACTGGCTAACAATCCGGGCGTCGCAGTACACGGGACAAGCGTCCTGGCCTGCTACAATCCGAGCGTCCCGTGGCAATCCGCTCGTCCTAGCCCCTCTCAATCCGAGCGTCGCCCTCACCAAGCCGCTCGGATTCCTCTCCAGTGCAGGCCGTCCCTCCTTCAAGCCGCTCGGGATGAGCATATTCTATGAAGACTAGCGAAGCGGAGATGAGCATCTCCTTCGAGAGGAGCACTTCCTCAACTTTTCTTAAGGGTCTTAATCGTCATTTAAGTCCTTAGTAACCCTAATTTATGTATCTAATCCTTAGTATAAATACCCCATTGTACTAATTAGATTGACACATCCTTCTTATGCTCTTTTTATGTTATTGTAATCTCATCTTAATCTTGTAATCAACTCTTAATTAAGCATTAATACAAATCTCATTTCCTTAATTTCTCTATTGTTCATCATTCATTTTGGGTAATTGAAGATTATTTGGGTATTATTGGGAGATTGACAACCTTCCATCAATCATCAAGTACTTCCATTATTCTTTGCTTATTATTTTGGAATCATCATTAGGTATAATTCTCTTAATCATTTTTAATTATTGTTAATCATTTCCATTCATTCAACATGTTTTGCTTTGTTAATATGATTGACAACCTTGTTAGCATGTTAAACTTGATAATGAGTGAGTAGTCTCTTAACTAGGGTTAATGGGGAATTAGGGGAAACCAACATGGGGGATGATTCATACTTAATCTAATATGTTCACATAATTTATTTGTTTGCTTGTTGTGATCTCAACTTATGCACATGTTATGTTTGATGAAATGCGAGCCTATGAATCCTTGCATTTTTTACCCATCACTTACCTATTCAATGAGACTTGTAAGACATAAACCAACTCGAGTCTCATTAGACCATGCATATAGTTGAGTAGGGAGGATTAAGTCGACTTGTAGGTGTTGTACAATCTAATTGATTCGGCTCCGAGTCCCAAACCTTCCTAGGATTGTGAGATTTAAACCAACTCGATCCTATCACAACAATAATTGCTTGCTTATAATTTGAGAATATGTTTGTATGATCAATTCCCATGTATCCCCTATGAACTCATGACACCCTAGTGCTTTTAATCGATTGTTTACATCTCAGTTTAATCATCTTGCTTGTTAATTTACATTGTTATTTAGTTTAGTGATCTCTTATCTCAACCCAAATTGTGACACCCTTAGACACGACCATTTGCAATCGAAAATCCTACATCAATACCCGTCCCTTGGGATCCGACCTTTACTTACCTCTTTACTAATAGTAGAGTAGTTTGTGAAGTTATAAATATTGTTTTGGTCTAGGTACTCCTAACGACAAGTAACCGAAAACGATAGTCCGATCACCTTTACTTGTAAACTCAGAAAAATACAAGGCTACAAAAAATTACAGAGCTCAAGAAGTTTACAAGAAAGCTCAGAAAGAATCATACAAAACTCGAGATCTTAGAAAATGCCCAAAAAATACATGTCAATATACAAATTAATGTCGAAATTTACTAAAAATATTGTTAGAAACATTTTTTCTTCTCGATGTTATTATCAATTGCTTATGTTTTTCCATGATAAATAGGAGAGCAATGAATTTTTTTTTAAGAAAAGTATGAGACGTTTAACGTTTGATTTTGGTAGGTTTAGGATTTTTTTTTCAAATATTGACTTGGTTTGACCAGTTGTATAATGCTAGTATACAACTGGTTGTAGGATAGTATTTGTGCCATACTTATAGTCAATCTATTTACCAGATAAAATATTATTTTGGGTGCATATTTATAATTTGTCGAAACCTTTGTATCTAAAATATATGTCTTGGCTTAAATTTCACGAAAAGTGATACATAAAATACAATCTCGACATAATATATCTTTAATGGTTCATCGGCAAAATAATTCAAAATAGTTTTATGCTCCCTCTGTCCCGGTCTATTTTTTACCTATTCTATTTTGGGGTGTCTAAGTCAATTGTTCTCCTTTATATTTTAGGAATGTTTTTTATTGACAATTTGATCAACTTGTCATCTAATAATTGGCTCTTACTCTTTCATTGGTTTTTATTAACCTGGGCGGAGGGGATAAACTTATTTATTGCACAAATACTAAAGTAATTCGTACTATAATATCTCTAAAATTTCATAGATCATAACTTAAAATTATTTTTAATTCAAGTATCACGAAAAATACGCTAAAATGTAGCCGTTTAGGGTAAAACATGTAAAATTATCAACTCCAAATATTCTATAGCATTTTAGAAAAAAAAATTATTAATGAGTAAAGTTTCTAGCCCACCGTATATTTGAATCCTGGATCCGCCCCTGCACACAATTGACAGTGCAATATTCATTTTTTATCTTTTCAAATTCTCTTCCTCTCTCATCCTTTTCATCATCCCAACATTCATTTCAAATTTCTCAATTTCAAAACTCAAACATTCTTCTTCAATTTCGTACAAATTAGCCATAAGCCCAAACATTAATTTTGATGTCACCATTTTTAGTTTGATGTCACCATTTTTCATTTATTTTTTGGTTTGATGTCACCTTTCTTAGTTGTTTTAAGAAGAATATTAAAGGTACACATGCAAGTGATGATGTTGGAAAAGGTATTCTCATTTCCATATAATTTTAATTTTTTTAGTTTTGGGGTTTGTTGTTTTTTGTTTTAAATTGATTTTTGTTGTTTGTTGTTTTAGGTTTTAAATTAGTGTTTGTTGTTTATTGTTTTTGGTTTTAAATTAGTTTTTTCATTTTAGTTTGATTGAATGTTTTATATTGGTTTTAATTTTTTTAGTTTTGAAGTTTGTTGATACTTTAGTTTGGTTGAATGTTTATTTGGTATGTTACCAGTTTTGTTGAGTATGTTATAATTTAGTGATCTAACTTATTGATATATATTGATATGTTACGATTTTATTGGTTTTGTTACGATTTTGTGGGTATTAAATCAGAACATTATAGTAATATGTTACCATTTTTGTTGGATATGTTGTCTGATGGGGCATATTCTGCACCGCTGACCAAGTCAACATACTGAGCAAGGTCAAAGATACCTACAGCAAGTCAACGGCTTAGATGACCAACCGATGACCCCCATCGGCTGTCGACCTCCAGTAGGGACACATACCCGCGCACTCTCATCCAAGACCCTCGGCGGTGAGCCAACATGGCCGCCGGCCTGCCACAGGTCCCTCGGCCGAGGGGTAGATCAGTCTTTCCACCTGCTAGCCACTTGGCCACTTGGCCACTACGTGACAAAAGGTGAAGGCCTATAAATACTCCTCAATCTTCATTGAGGAAAGGATCCAACTAATCCCACAACTAAACCTAGATACACTATTCATCTGGTAATATCTCCCTTATCTCTCTACAATACATATCTAGCCAAGTAACACAACTTAATCCTTTGAGTTTACTGACTTGAGCGTCGGAGTGAGTACGCTTGGCACAAAGCCAAGCCCTCAGTTCGTTCATTGTTGCAGGAGAGGCCGAGAGAGACGATAGGAGCGAGAAGAATCCAACTAAAGACATTATTCTACAAGCCACGGGTGGTAACGATACTTGCTCTGGAATTACACCCGGAACAATTGGCGCCGTCTGTGGGGAAGTGGATACTAAAAGCTAGTCACATTCACAACACAAAACAAAAACCCACCCAAAAAGCTAAGAAGATGTCGAAACAACCAGAGAAGGTGCTTGTGGAAAATGAATTCTACCAAGACGACACATTCCACAACTCGGAAATCGGGCAGTCCCCCACCGGCCGTGTCACTGATACGACGAACGGGATGCCAAAGGAACAAGATACACCGCTGCCCGCCGACCAAGTCACCATCATGGGACATGTGGTTGATGCGGCAAAATGGGACATGTGGTTGATGCGGCAAAACTGAAGCTACCCCTGGACCTAATTGGTAGTACGCCGACTCACACTGTCACACCGACAAGAGCGGCGGAACCCGTCCAGGAGACCAGGGCCCAAAATGTGACTCCGAGAAACTTGAACGGAGCACTAGGAGAAGCTTGAACGGAGCACTAGGAGAAGCTGACCCTGTCAAGACGCCGGGGGAGCCAAATGCAATCGAGCCAAAACCTCGATCACCTCGGCCAAAGCCGGGAGTGACGGGGGAACGAGCCGGTAAATGCAATCGAGCCAAAACCTCGATCACCTCGGCCAAAGCCGGGAGTGACGGGGGAACGAGCCGGTAAATGCAATCGAGCCAAAACCTCGATCACCTCGGCCGAAGCCAGGAGTGACGGGGGAACGAGCCGGTAAATGCAATCGAGCCAAAACCTCGATCACTTCGGCCAAGCCGGGAGTGACGGGGAACGAGCCAGAATGCGGTCGAGCCAAAACCTCGATCACCTCGGCCAAAGCCGGGAGTGACGGGGGAACGAGCCCGTAAATGCAATCGAGCCAAAACCTCGATCACCTCGGCTAAAGCCGGGAGGACGGGGAACGAGCCGAAAGATGCAATCGAGCCAAAACCTCGATCACCTCGGCCGAAGCCAGGAGTGACGGGGGAACGAGCCGAAAGATGCAATCGAGCCAAAACCTCGATCACTTCGGCCGAAGCCAAGAGTGACGGGGGAACGAGCCGGTAAATGCAGTCGAGCCAAAACCTCGATCACTTCGCCGAAGCCGAGTGACGGGGAACGAGCCGGTAAATGCAATCGAGCCAAAACCTCGATCACCTCGGCTAAAGCCGGAGTGACGGGAACGAGCCGAAAGATGCAATCGAGCCAAAACCTCGATCACTTCGCCAAAGCCGAGTGACGGGGAACGAGCCGGTAAATGCAATCGAGCCAAAACCTCGATCACATCGGCCAAAGCCGGAGTGACGGGGAACGAGCGGAATGCAATCGAGCCAAAACCTCGATCACCTCGGCCGAAGCCAGGAGTGACGGGGAACGAGCCGGTAAATGCAATCGAGCCAAAACCTCGATCACTTCGGCCGGCCGGGAGTGACGGGGAACGAGCCGGAAATGCAATCGAGCCAAAACCTCGATCACCTCGGCCGGCCGGAGTGACGGGGAACGAGCCGGTAAATGCAATCGAGCCAAAACCTCGATCACCTCGGCTAAAGCCGGAGTGACGGGAACGAGCCGAAAGATGCAATCGAGCCAAAACCTCGATCACCTCGGCCAAAGCCAGGAGTGACGGGGAACGAGCCAAAGATGCAATCGAGCCAAAACCTCGATCACTTCGGCGAAGCCAAGAGTGACGGGGAACGAGCGTAAATGCGGTCGAGCCAAAACCTCGATCACCTCGGCCGAAGCCGGGAGTGACGGGGGAACGAGCCGGTAAATGCAATCAAGCCAAAACCTCGATCACCTCGGCTAATTAAAACCGAGGGCGACGGGGGAACGAGCCGATATGCCTAGATATTTACAACGGCAGTCAGAACGTAAACTCGATCACCTCGGCTAACTAAGACCGAGAGTGACGAGGGAACCACGACTTGCCCTCGGCTAATTAAGACCGAGCTTAAGAATGTATAAGTACCGTTGAGACGCAAATCTGACACCTCGGCGAATTAAGACCGAGCGTGAACGAGGACGCAATCAATAATGGTCTATAGATACGAACGCATTTGTCGCGCCAGTAACCCCGATTCCTCGGCCAAGGCCGGGAAGCGTGGGCCACAACGACCGATACGCTAACATGTTTACAGCGGCGGTTGGGACACGCTCCTTGACAGAATGCCAATCGACGTATCTTCTTCAACACGCTCCTTGGTATCTACTTGCCAAACGGTCCACTCTCAACCCTGGTCTCGGCCAACGTCTCTCTCTTTTCCACATCGGATGTCCATTACACATCCATGTGGAGGGGGGATAGGGTACGGCCTAAGCAGAACCAAACCGAGGTAAAAGAAGCCGGGGCAGAAAATTTGTACTTGCGCAGAATATACGCTCAACATACATCGGAGCCCATACCACGGCATAGACTACGCTGGGGGCAAATTGATGGGGCATATTCTGCACCGCTGACCAAGTCAACATACTGAGCAAGGTCAAAGATACCTACAGCAAGTCAACGGCTTAGACAGCCCAACCGATGCAGCCCATCGGCCTGTCAGCCTCCAGCCGGGACACATACCCGCGTACTCATATCCAAGACCCCTCGGCGGTGAGCCAACATGGCCGCCGGCCTGCCACAGGTCCCTCGGCCGAGGGGTAGATCAGTCTTTCCACCTGCTAGCCACTTGGCCACTTGGCCACTACGTGACAAAAGGTGAAGGCCTATAAATACTCCTCAATCTTCATTGAGGAAAGGATCCAACTAATCCCACAACTAAACCTAGATACACTATTCATCTGGTAATATCTCCCTTATCTCTCTACAATACATATCTAGCCAAGTAACACAACTTAATCCTTTGAGTTTACTGACTTGAGCGTCGGAGTGAGTACGCTTGGCACAAAGCCAAGCCCTCAGTTCGTTCATTGTTGCAGGAGAGGCCGAGAGAGACGATAGGAGCGAGAAGAATCCAACTAAAGACATTATTCTACAAGCCACGGGTGGTAACGATACTTGCTCTGGAATTACACCCGGAACATTGTCATTTAATGATATAAGTTATTGATATATATTGAGATGTTACCATTTTGTTGGTTATGTTACCAATTTTGTTGGATATGAAATCTATTTTTATTTTGAAATTGTAGTTGATTTGTGTTTGTTATATCTTGTCAAATTTGTTTGATATGTTATCAGTTTTGTCCGAAGTTTAGGAAGAGGTGTACTGGAGCAGTAACAAAAAAAGGTGCAGCAAGTAAAGATGATTACGACTAGAGCATTAGCGAAGGAAGGTGGGGCAAAAGTGGGTGATAGCGCACGGTTTTAAATTTGTGTATAATAATGTTACCATCTTTGTTAGAATTTGTAACCATTTTACAAAATATATTACAATATATAACCATATTAGCTAGAATGTAACCATATTAGTCAGAGTATGTAACCATTTTACGATTTACTCAACTTGTGTTTGATGTTTGGGACTTTATCTTAGACATGTTCATTTGGGTGGCATAATCCTTCGTTGATTTTGAACTCTAGATAGTCACTATATTTAAGCACCAATGTTCGCACAATTTGCCAATATATTCCTATTTCGGAATGGTAACATATTCGATAAGGATGTAAACATTATAGGCATATACATTGACAATGGTTACCACCTTCAAAATGGTAACAGATGGTACACTTTGGAAAATTACTTGACATATACAATGTCATAGGTAATTTCCTTTTTTAATGGTAACATATTGAAAAAAGATATGAACATAATTTGTAAAATACACTGCCATAAGTAGTACACAAAAAATGACAACTTGTTTACATATTTATCCATTATGTTACCAATTTCAATATGGTAACAGTTTGTGCAAAAATGATAACATTACTTAACATATACAATGTCATAGGTAGTTTACTGATTTAAATGATAACATATTGAAATTAAGTCCCCTAAAACACGAAACACAAGTCATAGTTTTATATACAACTTAATTAAAAACTGTTTAACATAACCATCAAGCATGTCCAAAATAAGTGTCCTAAAACATCAAATTGTTGTTTCTTGGGACCACTTCCACCTTTGGTAGCATCACCCACGGTCTTTTGACCTCTTCTAATTGTCATGCGTGTGTAGCGTTGCTGTACACGGAATCCTCGGTGACAGGTTTAGGTTCAGATGTGGACTCATTTCGACATGAACTATCGAAATATACATTCTGTCACCACGTTAAGAGAACAATGTTACCATAATATAACTGAAAGAAATGGTCACAAACAGTTGATAATTAGTTACATTTTATAGTAATCCACAACTTTACTAAAGAATTCACCATGTTGACAGTTTAACTTTATATGTTATCATCCTCACTAATATGCTCATTAATAATAATAAATAAACTAAGTTATATCCATAAGTATTAACAAATGTATCCTTTGTAACAGACTCTGGAACCACATCGATATAATACGTTACCCTATATGCATAAATAAAAAATGGTCACAAACAGTTGATAATTGGTTACATTTTATAATACTCTAAAACTTCCCATAACCGGTCACCTTGTTGACTGTTTAATTCTATATATTACCATTCTCTTTTATATGTTCATTAATAATAAGCAATGAAACTAAGCTATATCCATAAATAGTGATAAAGTGTACAACTCTATAAATATAAAGAGCCATATATATTAAACTAAAATGAAATGCAATAGAATATGTTACCATTTAGTCAAACGGTATTACCATTTATGATACATATAAACTGCATTATGCATCTTACAATATGGCCTTAAATTTCAATTAGATGTCCCCACGTAACAGCCTAGAATATGCAAATAAGGATATAATGACCACTAGCACATAAAAACAAGGATAAAATGTAAACATCTTATTCAACAAAAAAAAAATCACAAAATCTCATTTGTGACGGCACGTATCCGTCACTTTAGAGTGACGGATACCATTTTCCCTCACAAATGACCCAAATAGAGGAGAGAGGGAAGCAAATGGGGGTGCCCCCACCTTGTCCCCCTATCCGTTTTGTGAGTGACATTATCCGTCACTTGCTCCGACCCGTCTTCACCAAGACTAATTGAAAAAATTTTTTTTCCACATTAATCTACCAAAAAAAGAATAATTCACAAAATAAATAAACAACGAGATTTGATGGCATCTTCTAGTTACATAATATATTACAAAGTAATAAAATATACCAAAAAATCCCAAAAAATTCACTTCCATAAAAAGTCTTACAAACAAAGAATTCCTAATTTTTCCAAAATCCTAAAACTGGAAAACAACAACTAAAACCCTAATTTACCAAAATGTGAGATTGTTCAACTCATTTCTTCCGCCAAACACAATTATTCACCAAACATTCTTAATTAGAAAAAAAAATGCTAAACCGTATTTGATGGCTTCTTCTAGTTAATCTTTGTTGGTAGATCTTCATACTCGTATTTGCACATGACAATGAATCTTTTGAGATTTTTTGGTAGATCTTCAGATTATAATCTTTAAAAGAGTGAGATTTTATTTTTATTTAAAAAAAAAATTGTGAATGTTAAAGTTTGAATTTCTGAGAATTTTTGAAATGTAAAAATGACAAATGAAATGAGAAATGGGTTATTGGATGCAAAACAATGGAGGAAAATATTGACTTGTGATGGAATTGATGCATGCTTTACACTGAGAAGCATTAAATGTATGGATTTAAAATCCAATGAATAAGTATTAAATATTGAATTTTGTACTTATAAAGTACATGACTTATTCACCTACATCAACTCTTGGCAGCCTTTTTTATTAGTTATCCGGCCCATTCTCATCTAATATGGTATGTATCCGACCAGTCGCAAGCTTGCAGCGGGTAAGACCGTCACAAATGAGAATTTGTGTTTTACTACTTACCATCATGTATTTTGTTTATTACAACTCACCACCTACATTTAAGTGTATATATCCAATCTCCCACTGTATTTCTTTCCCGATTACCATTTTACTTAATTTCCGACTCGTTAAGTGAATAAGTTACGAAATGACCAAAACACCTTTGTTATATTCCACGATCGCCCCTAATCACATCTCCACCAATAAACAGCCACCACCCTCCCTCCCCTTGTGATGTACTGATGTGCAGTCTGACACCATTGACCACCACAAACAATATATTCTACCTAGACTTTCGACGTATTTATCAAACTCTCTCCCCATCACAATACTGGAGACAAAAACAACAAAAAAACTTCACTTAACAAATTTACGCCAAATCAAATATCATTTCCCCAAATCACAAACCCTAAATCCCCAGTTTTCATCAATCAACATACCAAATAATAGTTTTCAAATTGACAGTACAAAATCATCATAACGAAATCTCCAGATTAATCGCATTATCGTAATCCACGCCCCACGTCAGCCAACCATGTGCCCAACTCCGAGGCGATATTGTTAAAGCTTGTTTTGGGGTGGGATTGGTTTATTATTTTTAGTCTCAAGATTATTCGCTTCTTATTACTTGGGATGGTTCTCACCCTCTTTAATTCATAAGATTTGTGTATTTAGGGTTTTCGGTTGATGAGGCGGTTAATTTCGGCAGTTTGGTGGTGGTGGTGGCCGTATTTTCAGCGTCATTGTGTGGTAATAGCCGTTGCCCTACAATCAAGGGAGCCTTTGGCTCCATATCTCTATCAAAGGGCAACAATTACGATTCTTGCCATGTATATATTATACATAGCTGATATATTATACATAGCTGTTGATATTTTCCTTCCGCAAATAGGCAGAAATCTCGTTGTATATATATAGCGTGTGTATCATATTGTAAATCAACATAACATTCATATCATTCTATTACAATTCATATATTCCAAATTATAATATGGTATCAGGTTCTAGGTCTTTTTAATCTCCAAATACAAACCTTAAACGCTGCCGTTTTTTTCTTTCGATCTCGATGATGAATTCCAAACAACCAATTGTCGAAACCAAATCAACTCATTCGTACTCCATCGTCCTTGTCGAAAATCTGAGTGCGAATATTACTCAAGTCACTTTCACTGGGAAGAACTGTGACAAGTGGTCTCGTTGTTTTCGTCTTTCTCTCCTCGCGAAAGGAAAGCTAGACTACATCGATGGGACCATCTCGAAACCATCTGCAAATGATCCTGATTTTAAATCGTGGAGGTCGGCCAATGCTCTTGTCTCGGCATGGATCTTCAATTCGATTGATCCGGACCTCCGCACATCGATCTCCTTGCGAGATGAACCGAGTCATCTATGGACCGATATCAAGCAACGATTCACTGTGGTAAATGATGCTCATATTTATCAATTAGTAAACGATATTCTTAATTGTAAGCAGGGTCCCACGGAGACGGTCATGGCGTACGTAGAAGAATCAAAAAGTTATGGGACAATCTCATTGCAAACGATGGCTTCCCTTCGTGCACCTGCAATCCGTGTACCTGCAATCTTCCCAGTCTTCTTGATCGGCGTCGCGAAAAGAAACGGGTACGTTTCTTTCTTATGGGCCTTGATACTCGTTTCTCTGTTCTTCGTTCCCACATTCTCGGGACCGAACCATTGCCAAATCTGAATCAAATATATAGCCGTCTCCTACAAGAAGAAGGTATGCGTACTTCGCTTGACGCACCCCCGTCTAAACCACGACCTGACACAATGATATATGTTGCCCGTGTTCAATACGGACATAACAATTCAGGGGGAGAATCCGTGACCCAAAACAGCCCCAAACTTTTCGACCCGATAATAATAAAGTCGTTAATTCTACCAATAACACTTCAAACAAAAGTGGGATTACTTGTCTTGCCTGCAAACGCCCTGGACACTCTTTTAAACCCTGCTTTCGGGTCAGCGGGAACTTTCCCGACTGGTGGGGAGATAGGCCTCGTGACCGTATCTATATAAGTGTCAATGCTACTGACATGAGCCAGGCCGTGATAGTACCCAATGAGCGTGGCCGAAACAAACAACAATCCACGCAAGGACCACGTGCTCACATGGTAAGTCAGGTTAATTCTCAAGGTGCCTCCTCTTCAAATACCGCAGCCATTGACGGTATTAATCTGAACGATTTAAACCCGACTGAACGCGCCGAACTTGCTTAGTTATGGCAATCTCACAAGTCTGCAAACTCGGATCAACTCAACGGTAAAGTATCTCTTTCGGCTTGGATTATCGATACAGGGGCATCCCATCACATGTCGGGATGCCTCTCACATTTTTCTAATATTGGTACCATATGTCCACTGTTAGTAGGACTGTCGAATGGAGACCGTACCACTGCCACAAAATGTGGAGATATTATTTTTTCACCTCGTCTAATACTAAGAAATGTCTTATATGCGGCTAATCTTCAATGTCATTTAATTTCTGTTTCTAGTCTTCTCCTTGACGACACTCTTACAATACAATTTACTCAAAAGTTATGTTTAATTCAAGACAGTTCCTCGAAGACGGTGATTGGTGCGGGTGAGCAGCGTGAGAGACTTTACTATTTAAAGGATGTACGAAACTATGAGGCTAAAGTTTTTATGGTGGGAGCCGTTGATCAAACTGAACTTTGGCATCGAAGGTTGGGGCATCCCTCTACAAACATTACCCGTTTTATTCCTATTTTGCACAATAATATGGCTCGGACTCTTTCTAATTTACATAATAAAACTTGCGAAATTTGCTTTCGTGCAAAACAAACCCGTGAACGTTTTCCTTTAAGTTTGAATAATGCTATATCAATTTTTGATTTAATTCATTGTGATCTTTGGGGTCCATATTCTAAAAACGGGTCATGTGAGTCTCGTTATTTTTTAACTATCGTTGATGATTTTTCTTAGTCAACTTGGATTTATCATTTACGACATAAAAGCAAAGCTCGTCAAAAGTTATTAATTTTTTTTGCTATGATTGATCGTCAATTTAACAAGAAAATTAAATGTTTACGCACCGACAATGGATCCGAATTTTCTTGTCTCAAAACGTTTTTCAATGAAAATGGGATTATTTTTCAAGCATCAAATGTTGACACCCCTCAACAAAACGGGAGAGTCGAAAGAAAACACCGTCACATTTTAAATGTTGCTTGTGCTCTCCTTTTTCAAGCGTGTCTTCCTATATTTTTTTGGGGGAAGTGTATTTTAATGACCGTCTATTTAATAAACCGGACTCCCACGAATCTTCTTCATGGCAAAACCCCATGCGAACTCCTTTTTGACAAACCCCCTCTTATAGACCATATACGAATTTTTGGCTGTCTAGCCTACGCGAAAAGTATTAATCGAAATCGGGACAAATTTGCCTCTAAAAGTCGAAAGTGAATTTTTATCGGCTATCCTTTTGGTAAAAAGGATTGGCGTTTATATGATCTCGACACATGCTCCTATTTTGAATCTAGAGATGTAGTTTTTGTCGAAGAAACGTTCCCATACCAATCTATTCATATTCACGAAAACACGACTCCTTCTACATCCCTCTTTCACGATGACCTTACACCTATTGATCAGGTCTTAGTCATACATAACTCTCCCACACCAAACGACACACCAGACCCGCCTCCATCGACACTCAATTAGACCACCACACACTCACCCCGAGCTAACTCACCCCCTGACACAGACAACCCTACTAACGAACCACCAGTTTCCGCCAACACACTGGAACCCACTGTCCTTGGACGCGGCCATCGTCTTAAGATCTCTAACTAGAACCTCAAAGACTTCGTCGTCACCAAAACGCGTCCCTCGACTCACGCCCTCATCACATCTGCATCGTCTTCAGGTGTGACACCCCCATACACCAAGTGCCTTACCAGGACCACCTAATGCATGAGAATGCTACCATCTCGGTTACCCGAGGCAATGTATATCAAATTGACCATAAAAGAACATACTTTAGACAATTAAGTTTAACGATTACATAACCAAAACTGTAAAGTTAAATACAACTGTTCTCAAACTATAAACCAACTAAGTGAAACTGTCTTAACAAACAGAGCGGAAGACTAAAGACTCTGATATGTGATGACTCCATCCCCAGCTAGATCCCGCGCGTATCCAAGATATACCTGTCAAACAACTGCTCACCACCCCCGAATGGATCACCACAGTTTTTAAAATATTTAAACGGGGTCAGTTACTACTTAAACAATATAAGATAAACAATAATAGATACACAATCACAATCTCCAACACCGTCACATCACCAATCATCTAACTACAAACTAAAGTGTGTAGCCCCGCCAGAATATCCATCGCAACAGATATTCCTCACCGCCAGTGGGGGACCGCAACCGTTCCCACCTAAGCCCCGCTCATCTCCATCGAGCGAATAACCCATGTTCCTTAATGTGCACATCCCCTTCTGTGGTGGGTTCCACAGAGGGCGAATCAAGGGCGTGAAGCCACTCCCGTAAGTGACTCCACTCAGCCGATAGCGCACCTTGAGAACCACAGACGATCAACAACAACCAATCACATAAGCAATTCAAAACAATGCCAATACCAATGACGATATAATCATCATGCCAATCAACCAACAACCATCTTATGATCATTTATACAAAACGGAGTAGGGAAACCCTACCTGGAAAAGCAACCACCAAGATCATCACAATCAGCTAATAAAAAATACTCCTCTACGAAACCTCCTCCTATAATCACACATAATCATTCCATTACCATCTAATACAACAATACACTCCCAAACCCCTAATCTACCCAATTAGGGTTTTAACCAAAATCAACGAAACGATATAAAAACTATACAAGGATCTTACCCTCGATACGACGAACTGAATGGCGTAAAGAACGTGACGATCCGACAACCTTAGCCTTTGGTATTTGATAGTAACGCGACGACGGAGACAACGTAACTTCTTTTTTCTTTGAAGGGGTTTTTTTGAAAAAGTAAAAGTGATGAATAAAGTGACGGAAACCTATAAATAAGAATCACGCGTTATTAACAAATCCCGTCAAAAACAACCCGTAAAAGTAACTTACTCGATCGAGTAAGTAACTTACTCGATCGAGTGACCCTTACTCGATCGAGTGTCACCCATACTCGATCGAGTACCCATCAGGCAGACTACTATTTCATATCCAAACATACTTACTCGACAGAGTAAGCCCCACTCGATAGAGTACCCATAAACATAGAAAACCGTAGTATTACATCATGTACCCGTTTCCCTATCTCTCATTATATTAGCGACACTAAATTCAATTCATTCTGCACTCCATCTAATCTATACCATAAAATCCTCAGCGAAATCACCACACCAACTCTTCAACATTACCGCAAAATGACATACTCCTCTATACATGCGCTTATCTCCATAATCATAATTTACGATCCACAATTGTTACACACACTCTCACTAGATCCTCAAGCTCACCCTTTTATTACCACAACTCATCCACAACTTAACATGATACTAATTCCCAACACTCTATACTCACTGTCTCGATAAAATATTATGAACCATCTGCATCTTCCAGATCAGTATAACACATGTTCCACAAATCACTTGCCATTACTATGTCCACCAATGCCTCATGTAAAATAAGGTCAAAAATATTGTAACAACCTCTCACAACTGTGTCCCATAAACAGAATATTACTATATCACGACAACAACTGAAACATAACCAACTCTCTTTCATATCATACTCTACCCTCACTCCCAAGCCGAAACTGGTAAGAAACATCAATAAACAAAACAACCGTCGATCTGTCCAAACTGAAACTTGCAGGAAACAGCAGTAAACAAAACAACAATTTATATAACTGGTATACATTTCCGAAAACTCGTCTCATAAGTATCCCGTCTACTCCGTCACAACTGATGACGGCATTGCAACACCGCCACCAACAGTCGCACCACAGCGCGAAATTACCCGCATCACAACACGAAGTACCGTGCCCGGATCACCACCCGAGGCACAACAGTCACATCGATAGTCATCGCAACTTACACAATTCCCATAAACACTGACTCAGTATAACCTTCCGGACAAGAAAACTACTCAAAACCGCTTTACTAGATCACAACGTAACATATTGCACAGAATAAACAGATAAGAACCTCATGAATATCATCCATACCTTTTCACGGAATAAACATATATCATGAATACAAATACAAGTATAACTAGCCATGCCAGATCACTCAAATTATTACTTTTGAATATCATTCCATTAGGTAGCCGTACACAACATATATTACAGAACATTCAGATAATAACTTTATAACTATCACATCATACCACTTCTCGTGAGGTCAGAACCTCACATAAACATTTATACACATCATAGACCCGTAATCACATTCAACTAGTCAATCCTGATCACGTAAGTTACCACTTGATAAAGGTTATCTCTCGCCCGAGCTTAACTCGCATGCCCTTCATAACACATTCTCCCATCCGCATAACTATCACCTCCTGACAAATATAACAATGCCATTAGTACTCAACTACTACCAACCGCGTCCTATAACCACACCTTATTCTCCCTCACAGGTCACAACCATACATATTAATCCGGCCTCTACAAAATCAACCTCTTTATCTTTCTTATCTATCATCACCCTTAACCACTAGTGACAACACCTCAACACTACCACTGTTCGTATATCAAACCTCTTACACTCATCTCTAAATATCACGGTTTCCTTCCCATCTTCGGTTAATACCCCAAATATCAAACATTAAGTCCATCCACAAAAATTACCTGAAACATTCATGCCGATTCTGTATTTAATTGCATCGTCCCCCAACTCACCACCAAAATCTCATATCATGTCAATACTTTACCAACTTTTACTCCTCTTTAATTCCTCGAAACTCATGGCTAACATGTTGTCCCGAAACTCCTATATAACCATTAACTCACATCCTCATGATAGTATCATATATCTCGGCGATTCCTTACTTCTATATCACATACTCCGGTCAACACTCTCCTATTTTTCTCCCCTCATTCTTTTCTTTTTACACTTGACAAAATCAATTAACGATTAAACTCCTTATTCCTTATACCTAACTCTTTAGTGCTCCAGTTATCTTCTCATTGCTCCAAAACTCAAATTCCATTATTTCATATCATCACCCTCTCCCTCTTTCTTATCATGGATCTTCTCTCATCATGCTACTCACTCACACTTGCCACTAATCAATCCACAAAATCCACATTTACTGTTCTAGAAACCAAAACTCATTTCATACAGTTAATTGCCCAAGGAAATTACACACTAGGCCCACCTCCTGATAATCTAAATTCCTAAACTAAATCTCGATCTACAAATCCACATCGCTGCATAACTCAATCTAAGCTCTTTATACACCATTCTTTTCCATCTATCTACAACGACCTTTCCATTACATAGATTCTTAACCAACCCAGTTATAACTATCTCCCTTCATCATCCTTAAACATCCCAAGTTACCACCATTTGCATCCCTCATTTCAATCTTTTCATTCTCACGTTCCATAAACTTATATCACCTCCTTACCCATATTCACTTACTTTTACATTACTCAACACGCCATCATATCACTCACTACATCTCACAAAACATGCTCCATGCCTCAATAAGCTCCTTAACCTCCATTTCCTTTTCCCACTACACTTCACAACCACATATAACTCATGTACTCCCCACCAAACGCATACCCAATATAAGGTGCTACTCCCCTCATCATAGGATTAGGTAACTTACGCATCAGGGCCAACACATATGTAAAATAATGTATAAAGAAGCAAAAGAACAACTTTCAATTAAACATGATATGCGACGAAGTCAAAAGATAAGCATATGACCCAAAACAGGGGTCACTAGATCGAGTACAGCCTACTCGATTGAGTAGGTGAAAGTCAGAAGCACGTACAAAAAATTACCAGGGCTACTCAATCGAGTAAGGGGTACTCGATCGAGTAACAAGAGGTGCACTCGATCGAGTAAGGGCTACTCGATCGAGTACCCTACGCATTTCTCAGCACTGTCCAATTTTTGTAAAACGGTCATATCTCACTCGTATCTTGGTCATTTTGGGCGTGTGACCTATCGTTAGAATCGTAAAAGAACAAGCTATCACCTCCAATTAGAATCACATCCAAATCATATGTACATCTCAAGTTATAACAGTTTAAAGACAACTCCTCTATAATTGAGCAACATAACTATTTGATTTTCCCTTTCAAACAACTTAAATATCAACAAATTGAGCAAAAGAGACTCGACACTTGTAAAACCATTATTCCTAACCACGTGTTACTATCTACCAAAAGTCAAACAATAACATGTATTATGCTCATATAACATTCAACTTATGAATCATGTACTACATGCATGCTTTAACTTTATAGCTTTTCGTAAAACAAAACATACTTATGTATTACAAATCCTATTCCCATGTTACTAATACAACAATATTACAACTCCACTTCATCACCTAAACATATTCTTAATAACAAAATTCATATTCTCATGCAATTGCCACTCTATCTTTTCCAATCAATTCATCCATTTCAATCACATTCTTCAGCCAACATGTGCATATGAAACAACAATAAACAAATATATAGCTTTATTATATAATTTTTCGCAACCTAAAATCATGTATAATCATATCACATCCCCTAATCTCATGTCATTAAGATTGCCACATTATAAACCAGTTTCACCGTACAACATGATCATCCACAACATATTACTATATACATCTTCTTCAACTTTTTCCACCATATTCACCAATCCACCACAATCATTCATCCAACATTGCTATACAACATATCATCCAACATACGCAATAGAACATTAGTAAACACATAGCGATCCCATGACACCCCCTAGTAACCGGTTTAAAGTTGTAGGGCGAGTTCGCGACTTTAGGACGTCTCCCAAGTCTTTTGGTAAAAGTTTTATAAGAAAAAACAACAAACGTCAGGTTTATCAGATTTGAGGAGACCGACCATTCCCCGAGACAGATGAAGCTGAAGATGAGATTTAGATATATTTTTGAACGTGTTGTAAATTGTTAGAAGCAATTGTAATATTTAATTTTCTTTATATTTGGGTTAGTAGAGAATAGTAATGACTCGGATATGTAATGTATCTTCCGCCGTTTCCTATTTTCGACTTATTAAATAAAGTCCTGAAAATCCGAATTGTTACAGTTGCTAGCTCCTAACAACTCCTACCCGCGTTCATTTTAATTTGACTCTCTATATTCATTGGGCTCATTGGCTACAGGTTCCAAAATCGTTGCTCTGATACCACTTTGTAACACCCCCATAAACCAAGTGCCTTACCAGGACCACCTAATGCATGGGAATGCTACCATCTCGGTTACCCGAGGCAATGTATATCAAATTGACCATAAAAGAACATAATTTAGATAATTAAGTTTAACGATTACATAACCAAAATCAAATCAAATACAACTGTTCTCAAACTATAAACCAACTAAGTGAAACTGTCTTAACAAACACAGCGGAAGACTAAAGACTCTGATATGTGATGACTCCATCCTCAGCTAGATCCCGCACGTCTCCAAGATATACCTGTCAAACAACTGCTCACCACCCTCGAATGGATCACCACAGTTTTTAAAACATTTAAACGGGGTCAGTTACTGCTTAAACAATATAAGATAAACAACAACAGATACACAATCATAATCTCCAACACCGTCACATCACCAATCATCTGACTATAGACTAAAGTGTGTAGCCCCGCCAGAATATCCATCGCAACAGATATTCCTCACCGCCAGTGGGGGACCACAGCCGTTCCCACCTAAGCCCCTGTAACACCCCCATATTCCAAGTGCCTTACCAGGACCACTTAAGGCATGAAAGTGCTACCATCTCAGTTACCCGAGGCAATGATAATCAAATAGACAATAACGAAACGTACTGTATTAAATAGTTTAACGTGATACAAGTCCAACCAAAACTGATAAAGTAAAAACTACAACTGTTCTCAAAATGTTAAACCAACTAAACAACGAAAGAGTGTTCGACACAGCGGAAGACTTCTAAGACAACTCGTGATGACTCGACCCAGCTATCCCATGCGCATCAACTCATACCTGCTCAATAACTGCTCACTACCCCCGAATGGATCACCACAGTTTTTAAAACATTTAAACGGGGTTAGTACTTATTACATAAAAACAACAGCTGCAATAAAAACATATTATAAACAACATAAACAGCACATCTCAATTTCCACAACTCCAACCTATCTCCACATATCTGACTACACACTAAAGTATGCAGCCCTGCCAGAGTACCCATCGCAACAAGTACTCCTCGCTGCAAGTAGGGGACCGCAGCCGTTCCCACCTAAGCCCCGCTCATCTCCATCGAGCGATAAACCCATGTTCATTAATGTGCACATCACTTCTGTGGCGGGTTCCACAGAAGGCGAATCAAGGGCATGAAGCCACTCCCGCAAGTGACTCCACTCGGCCCGGATGCACCCCAAAGAAATCTCCTTTTCTTTTGTTCTTGAGCTTTCACAACCAATAAAAAATATCCTATCAATCAATCACCAAAATAATCCAACATTATAATTAATCAAATTAATCATTAATGAACAATCACAATATTAATCTTGTATCACTTTCAAATACTTTTATATTTTAACCATTTTAAAACCGTTTAGAGGAGATTATATCATTTTATCTTTAAAAACAATGAATTGTTAGAATGAATGAATATTTTGAATTTTACCAACTTATGCATGTAATGATATCAAAATATAAGACAAAAATCCTTTTGTCTTTCCTAGGGTGAAACCGGGTAGGAGGGAAGAAAGGGGGAAGAGAAAGACACGGAAACGATGCCCTTGTTTGCCTCCACAATGAAACTAGAAGAGATGGAAACTCTATTAAGAATGATTGTGTTTTCCACTTATTAAATCAACCATAATATTAGCCTAAACCACCTCCAATTTTCGAGTCACTTATGATAATATGGATTCCATATTATTTTTGTCAAATGTCAATATGTCACATGTCATTTAACATAAATTTGTTATCTTTTTTTAAAATTAGAAATCAACGTTTTAAAAATTGGACGTATTGATTTTGCTAAAGTCGATACCAAATCAAAGTAAAACTATCTTAGAACCAAGAATCTTTGAAAGAAAAGACAGATCTAATCCTTACATATTCATATATGTAAGAGTAATTTAATTTGTCATAAAATTAAAGTTGGATTTTATTTTGAGTTGATTCTAAACATTAAAAACAAATAAGGAAGAATAATATCCTTATTAAAAGTTGTTAGTTTCACTAGGTCAAATGGGCACTAAATCAATTACTAAATCTATTTTCTTTTGTTCTTGAGCCATTATGCCTTTTAGATGAACAAAAGATCCAAGATTAGATACTTTCTATTTGATTATCTCCCATATCAATAATAACCCAATAGGATCGATTACTCTTAATTAATAATTAATATTAACTATGAACTAGTACAATCAAACAACAACTTTAATGATATATCAATAGCAAATGATTTTCCCTTGAAAATAATTTCATCCTAGATGAGGGGATTATTTTTATAATAACAAAACAAACATGATTAAAGATTTTGAAAACATTTTTCTCTTTCTAAAAAAAGAAGTAAATGAATGAATAACATTTTGAAACAATGATTTAATTAAAGGGGAAAGATTAGTATATCAAAATTATAAGACAAAAATCCTTTTGTCTTTCCTATAAACGTAAGTTAACAATAAAACCCGGAATTTATAAGGGGATTAACGTTTTAGAAATTCCCAAATAAACCCTTGTTTGCCTTCACAATGCAAACTAGGATTGCATCGATCGAGTCTAGGCTGACTATTAAGAATGATTATGTTTTTTTCCACTTATTAAATCAATTCCATAATATTAGCCTAAACCACCTCCAATTTTCCACTTATGATAATATGGATTCCACTATTATTTTTGTCAAAACACAAAATAGTCACATGTCATTGAAATAAATTTGTAAATGATATTTAACATATTAAAAATCATGATGTAAAGGGAGCTATAAAAGTATATATGAAAGTGATACATCAGTCATATACAACAATCAACTTAGTAATTCATAATTACTTGTACCAAAATATTTCACCAATTTATAAATCGTATTTATAATAATTCATTCAATTTCAATTGTTTCTTTAAACAATAATTTCATCCGAGTAATGATACAATTCGATTACTCAGACCGTATCTCATTTAATCACATTTTAATGTGATACGTAAATTTTACTTCCAAAATCATCCGTCAATTTTTCAAGTAATTTAATTAACTCGTAACATTATACGATTAATTAAATGATCAATTAAGAGTGTTGCCCTATAGGTATGACCTAGGGGGTCAACTGATCACCACCGTCGCACGACAGTAATGTCAAACTCTAGTCAGCCAATCATTACCGATATATGTTGACCAGTTGACAGTAAAAAAAATACTTCCCAATTGTATTCTTTAAAATGAGATTTTAATAATGATATTTGAATCATGTGATCGCACTATTGTTGAGGACACATTTCCCAACAATCTCCCACTTGTCCTCGACAAGTGTGCGTCACCAATTCTCTTGTCCTATTACTATCTCCCACTCAATGCAAGGTGTCTTTCAGGCCGTACTTGCAAGTGATCATATCGAGAGTGGTTTCCTCGATCCGAGAATAACCGATTGACCGGACTTATCTATCATAGATACTTTCCGAGCGTGGCCACGCATTTCCAGTTCATTACTCCTCGAGTGGCCCTGAGATATTGTTATAACCCTGACTAGGGGTGGACAATTCCTATCGCACTCATTCCCTTCGACTAGCCACAACCATCATAACCCAAAATATGCCCATTTGACCCCATTTACGAAGGTCGTAGTAACACAAAGCAAAGTTAATCAAATCGTGCCATCTTAGGCGAATAGTCTTTAGTCAAAAGAATCGACTCATTTGAATACTATAGTAGCTCTTGCCACGACCAGGCTATATAAATTGCCAGAACTCTATAAGCGGTCATAAGGCCCGACAAAATGTTCCTAACAGTCTGCCTATGTGATCGACTAGTCATCTCACATGACTCTATGGCACTTGAACTTGCCATCAATCGCATCACACTCTAGTCACTTCGAGACGTCACCTCATACAAGTGACTATGGGCAAATACTATGTTAATCCGTGTTCACTTTAACGGGGTTCAATTGTCACTACAAGCCGTTTGGATGTAACAACGTATAAATTAAGGATAAAAGACAAATGTGATTATGAACATGAAAAAAAAACAACACTTTTATTTCATTTCAAAATCTAACAAAACTTGGTACACGTTTAAGTCCCATGGACGTAACATGTCCATCATGCTTAGCCTGCGATAAAGGCTTGGTGAGCGGATCGACTATGTTGTCATCCGTCCCAACCTTACAAATCGCAATTTCCTTTCTTTCAATGAAATCTCTTATTACATGATATTTTCTAAGTACATGTCTAGATCTATTACTAGACTTCGGCTCCTTAGCTTGGAAGATCGTCCCACTATTATCACAATAGAGAGTGATGGGATAATTGGCGGTAGGTACTACTTTTAGACCTTCCATGAATTGCCTGATCCAAACAAACTTTCTTAGCGACTTCGATGCTTTGCAATGTACTCACCTCCGTTGTGGAATCCGCGATTCTGACTTCCTTGAAGCTTCTCCAGCTTACGGCACCACCATTGAGCATGAAAACAAAACCAGCTTGTGATTTCATGTCATCTCTATCTGTTTGAAAACTTGAGTCCGTGTATCCATTAACACGCAACTCAGTGTCTCCTCCAAACACTAGGATAGAATCCTTAGTTCTTCTCAAGTACTTAAGGATGTTCTTGACGGAAATCCAGTGACTCTCACCCGGATTTCCTTGATATCTACTCGTCATGCTCAAGGCATACGAGACATCACGACGTGTGCATATCATGGCATACATGATTGATCCAACAAAATGAAGCATAAGGGATTAACTTCATGCGTTCAACATCATGGGGTTCGGAGGGAGATTGAGTCTTGCTCAATATTGTCCCGGTTACCATAGGTACCAAACCCCTTTTGGATTTGTCCATGCTGAACCGTCGAAGAATTTTATCAACATAAGACTCTTGACTTAGTGCCAATATCCTCTTGGATCTATCTCTATGGATCCGGATACCTAATATGCGTTGTGCCTCTCCTAAATCCTTCATTTGGAAGTGGTTACCTAACCACTTCTTAACAGAAGACAACATTGGAATATCATTTCCAATGAGTAGTATGTCATCGACATACAAGATTAGGAACACAATATTGCTCCCACTGAATTTCATGTATAAACATGGTTCCTCAACACTTCGAGTGAAACCATTTTCCTTTATAACATGATTGAATCGATGATTCCAACTTCTAGATGCTTGCTTAAGACCATAAATGGATCTCTTAAGCTTGCACTCTTTGTTAGGATTTTTAGAATCAACAAAACCTTCGGGTTGTATCATGTACACCTCCTCTTCTAAATGCCCATTTAGAAAAGCGGTTTTGACATCCATTTGCCATATTTCATAATCATGAAATGCGGCGATCGCTAACAAAATCCGTATGGATCTTAGCATGGCTACGGGGGCGAAGGTCTCATCATAATGGAGACCTTGGACTTGGGTAAATCCTTTTGCCACTAGCCTAACTTTGTAGACATCGTCATGTCCTTCTATGCCATTCTTGACTTTGAATATCCATTTGCATTGAAGAGGTCTTGCCCCTTTAGGCAAATCTACCAAGTCCCAAACTTGGTTTTCTTGCATAGAATCCATTTCGGACTTCATGGCTTCAAGCCATAAGGAGGAATTTGGACTAGAGATTGCAGTCTTGTAGGTAGCGGGCTCGTCACTTTCTATAAGCAACACGTCAAGTATTCCATCTTCCTCGATAAGTCCCACATATCGATCAGGATGACGAGAAACACGACCCGTTCTTCTAAGAGGAGGAGGAATAACCGTATTAGACGACGAAGGAACTTCTTCTTGCGCCTCTATCTCGGTTTGTGGCTCTTGAACTTCATCAAGTTCAAAATTTCTCCCACTTTGTCTCCTAGAAATAAAATCACTTTCTAGGAAGACAGCATCGCGAGACACAAATACTTTGTTCTCTTGAGGCTTATAGAAGTAATAGCCTCGTGAGGCCATGGGATAACCTACAAAATGCATTTTTCGGATCGTGGTGCCAACTTGTTGTCATTTTTAATTTTGACATAAGCATCACAACCCCAAATTTTCATATGGGATAGATTTGGAACCTTTTCTCTCCATATCTCATATGGAGTCTTTTCAGTTGCTTTGGTTGGACTTACGTTCAAAGATTTTATTGCGGTTTGAATTGCAAATCCCCAAAACGAGTTCGGTAACTCGGTTTGGCTTGGCTTCATCATGGATCGAACCATATCAAGTAAGGTTCGATTCCTCCTTTCGGCAACACCATTAAGTTGTGGTGTTCCGGTGGAGTAAGTTGTGATATAATACCACAACCTTTCAAGTGTGAATCAAATTCAAGGCTAAGATATTCACCACCACGATCGGATCGTAGTGCCTTAATCCTTTTGTTCAATTGGTTCTCTACTTCGTTTTGAAATTCCTTGAATTTCTCAAACGCTTCACTCTTATGTTTCATTAAATAGATATACCCATATCTACTTAAATCATCGGTGAAGGTTATGAAGTAGTCATAATTTCCACGAGCGGTGATATTCATTGGTCCACACACATCGGTGTGTATGAGTCCCAATAGTTCACTAGCTCGTGTCCCTTTACCACTAAAAGGATTACGAGTCATTTTGCCAAGTAGGCAATATTCGCATGTACCATATGATTGATAATCAAATGGTGTAATCACATTAGTCGAAATTAATCTTTTGATGCGATTCTCGTTTATGTGACCTAATCGACAATGCCAAATGAACGCTTCACTTGGGTCACTTGTTTTGAGTTTCTTTGATTGAATGTTATAAATATCATTTGTCGGATTTGAGGTCTCTAAAATGTAAATGTCATTGATAGAGGAAGCTTGGCCTATAACCAAGTCGTTCCTAGAAATAGTACAACGATTGTTCTTAATGACAAAACAAAAACCGTCCATGTCTAGCATGGCGATTGAAATAATGTTTTTAGAGAGTGTAGGCACATAAAAACAATTATGCAAATACAACTCAAATCCATTAGGCAAAGCTAAAACATAAGTTCCTTTGGATTCGGCCGCTACCCGAGCTCCATTTCCAAGGCGTAGATCCACATCTCCCTTGCTAAGCCTCTCCACATCTCTTAAACCATGTAAATGATTACAAAGGTGAGAACCACAACCGGTATCTAGTACCCATGTCGTAGTGGAAGTATAATTTATATCAATAACATAAATTTCTTTAGGAATTGTACCTTTTGGAGTGATGAGTCCTTCCCTTATATTTCGCAAATATACGGGACAATTCCTAAGCCAATGTCCCATGCCATAGCAATAATGGCACTCATCATTAACTTGCTTGAAGTTTTTGATTTTCTTTCCTTTATTCTTGAACCTTTTGCCCTTTGAAGCAAGAGCTTGATTGCTTGAGCTCCCACTAGCTTTGACATCTTTATCTTCCAGAGACAAAGACCCTATAGATTGTATGAGGTAGTCTTCCTGAGACGGACTCACACGAGGTCTAGTAGTAGTAGGTGGTTTAGAAGAAGTGATGAAGTTAAGGTTTCCATCCGAACCTATCCCGAAATTAAGTTCTCTAGTGGTGTCGAAATCATTGTTGGAGAAAATGTCGTCAAGAACATTGTGGTATGACTCAATAGTTATCGGTGCGGTAGCGTTTGATGGATTCATTGTAATGCACTACAAATATGGAGGAAAGGAAATATTAACATTTTGTCTTTTTAAATCATACTTGTAATTAAATTTAACAAGATATGAGCATTTATATAGTGACCTCTACCCAACTATATGAAATGATTCCAAGACCCAAATTCATATTAACTTAGGGCACGATGTGCCGAAATACCCTTCATTAACATAACTCGGTGGATTAACCTTTTAATCGATTCTACTCTTAGAACTCTTGGTCGATGATATTTACATTAATATTCATCTCTAGCCCGAAACACATCCGGAAATCGTCGTGAATACTTTCGTTGAGTACAACCCAAATTTCGAATAAATGTGTCCATTGTCCAAACCCATATCAACTTAGGGCACGGTGTGCCGAAATACCCCTCATTAACATGAACTCGGTGGATTAACATTCATCACCCACTTCCCCTACGTAACAAGGTTTGTACCCCGGGGTAGCCGAGTGCACTCCCTCGCGAAATAGGTTTTCATGGTTTCTACTATTTGGTAAGGCTATGTCTCAATTGATTGTTTTAGCGAGAGGTCATGTCAATTTATTATCTATCACTTTTTAAGTGAACTAAAGCGGTGAACTACGATAATTCGAATTGACACGGTCGATAAACTCGATAAAATAGGATGCATGTTTTAGTTATGGCGATTTAGCGATGCATGCGACATAAAAATAAAATGCAAGCATAAAAATAATTAAATCCTAGTATGACCTTTCCTAAAATAGAAAAACTATTTAACTATTACAGATTCAAAAACCAACTCCATTGGTCCCTTGAACTTCGGTTGTGGCACGCATCTCGAGGTAACTCCGTCTTTATGTATCACCATTCTTGAAGAAATCCGTCTTTGGGAACTCCGGAATGAATAAAATTACATAATAAATTACATAATTTCCTATTATACATTTGTGACTAAAATAAAATAAATCTATTAAATTACAAAACGGTGATACGAGATCATAATAAAATTACAACCGAATCGATATTCCCATACATTTCGGGAAATACCAATTAAATCTAAGGCCATACTAAGTAAAATTACATAATTCAAAAATTACATAAATTAAAATTATGACAATCATAAAGAAAATGCAGCATTATAATATGTATGAACATGCTCAATTTTATGCTAAATCGCCTTTAATTAGCCAATATCGTATATTACTCGGTTTTTACGGATTTGCGTGATTTCAACATTTTATAATCACAAAAATTACATAAATTCATATTTATGCATAAGTTAATTACCCTAACCTCTTAGGACTCAAAATATAGTCTTCACTAATAATTTGACCATAATTAACTCATATTTATAAAATTGTTCATTAATGGACTAAAAATTACAAAAATAAGCTATAAACTTCAAATAAATCACAAAATTTCAAATAAATTTGAAATTTGAAATTTAAACTCATGAACATTCTGGAAAAATACCATGACACTCATAATGTTCAAAAATTTAGATTAAAAATTTCGAAATTTTTCCGGAAAAACAATGTTGCGGTTTATCGATTTTAACTAAAATAATCATAAAAAATATGGAAAAATTATATTCATTAACTTTTCAATTTTAGATCTGAAAAATATAATAAAAAGCAACATTAAACGTTTTTCCTAAGTCATAGATTATGTTTTATTAATTTTACACAAATAATGTCACTATTTATGCTATTTTTCTTCAAAAATCCATAAATCATGCAAAAAGACTTCTTTATAGCCAATTATTTTACACACATCTTGTAAAATTTCATGTGACAACATATTAATTTTCTATGACCAGATTCGAAATTTTACTCATATTAACCTATTTTTCACCTAAATTCGAATTTAATAATGAAAAATCCATTTTTCGAGCATAACAAGTCCAAAAATTATTAAAATTTACAGGTTATCTCAAAATAATATATGTGACAATATATCCAAAAATCAACTGAAAATTCGAAGTATAGCTAATTTTAGACCAAAAATGACATTTTTACTCATAAAATCATATTTAAATGTCATTATTGTATAATATGAACAATAAAAATCCGTAAATATAACCAAAATATCCTAAAACATTTTAGGATCAAAAATATTAACATGCATGAATTAATTTTGTGATATATCATAATAACACAAATTTTACAAGTTTTATATGTTATTCTTATAACTCGGAAAAACTTTTAACCGATTTGCATGCAAACAACCATGTCTCTGATACCGATTGAAAGAAAAGTAGATCTATATACTTACATATTCATATATGTGGTAATTTAATTTGTCATAAAATTAAAGTTGGATTTTATGCATGCAAACATTAAAAACAAATAAGGAAGAAATAATATCCTTATATTGTAGTTTCGGTTCAAATGGGCACAAAAGAAATCTCCTTTTCTTTTGTTCTTGAGCTTTCCTTTTGGATGAACAAAAGATCCAAGTGTAGGATCTCTCCCAAAGAATAATACCCAAGGCTTACTCTTAATTAGAATTAATATTATATGAACTAGTACAATATTAATCTTGTGAAAAATGACCCAAAATAATTTGGTATTTTAACTCTCTAAAACCGGTTAGAGGAGAGGGATTTTGGAGGATTTTTCTCTTTCTAAAAACTTAAGAAGTTAGAATGAATGAATATTTTGAATTGATACCAACTTATGCATGTAGTGTATATCAAAATATAAGACAAAAATCCTTTTGTCTTTCCTAGGGTGAAACCGGGTAGGAGGGAAGAAAGGGGGAAGAGAAAGACCCAATGCATGCCCTTGTTTGCCTTCACAATTCAAACTAGGGTTGCATGGCTAGGCTCTATTAAGAATGATTGTGTTTTCCACTTATTAAATCAACCATAATATTAGCCTAAACCACCTCCAATTTTCGGCACTTATGATAATATGGATTCCATATTATTTTTGTCAAATGTCAATATGTCACATGTCATATGTAACATAAATTTGTTATGTATTTTTAACATATTAAAAATCAACGTATTAATAAAAATACGTCATATACAACAATCAACTTAGTAATTCATAATTACTTGTACCAAAATATTTCACCAATTTATAAATCGTATTTATAATAATTCATTCAATTTTAATTGTTTCTTTAAACAATAATTTCATCCGAGTAATGATACAATTCGATTACTCAGACCGTATCTCATTTAATCACATTTTAATGTGATACGTAAATTTTACTTCCAAAATCATCCGTCAATTTTTCAAGTAATTTAATTAACTCGTAACATTATACGATTAATTAAATGATCAATTAAGAGTGTTGCCCTATAGGTATGACCTAGGGGGTCATCTGATCACCACCGTCGCACGACAATAATGTCAAACTCTAGTCAGCCAATCATTACCGATATATGTTGACCAGTTGACAGTAAAAATACTTCCCAATTGTATTCTTTAAAATGAGATTTTAATAATGATATTTAAATCATGTGATCGCACTATTGTTGAGGACACATTTCCCAACAATCTTTCCCTTGTATGGTACTAATATTTCCTCATTAATTAATCATTATTGTTTTATGTTCATCAATTATTGTTTTATGCTTTCAATCATGTTTTCATCTTTAATCATATTTGTTGTTGTTATTATAATTATGAGTAGCTAATCCCCTCATCTAGGATGAAGGGGATCTAGGTTAATTAAAAGGGAAAATCAATTAGTTGCTATTAATATCATTAAAGTGGTTGTTTGATTATTGTACTTCTTCTAGTTAATCAACTTGAGGCCTGAGTTATTAATTAGTGTAGCAAATTGATCCTATCGCCGACCGAGTTAGAATTAATATAGGTTGCGATAATCAAATAGAGAGTATCTAATCATAGTGACCGCATGTTAGAGTCGATCTAAAGGGCATAATGGAGTCGACCGATCTTATGACCTTAAACAACTTGATAGATTTAGTAATTGATTGATAATCCCCGACTGATTGACCTAGTGAACCGTAAATCCTAGACTTTTAATAATATCGTTAAAACATCATTTAATTATTTTCAATTAGTTTAATAGAATCAAAACAAACAAACCCCCAGAAATCGGTTACTTCTAGACAGCTTAAATACTCTTAGACTTAGCTTTTACCGCCTCCCTGTGGATTCGATACCTGTCTTACTACTAGCTATTCTTGTTAGTCCTGAGATAGTTTTACTTTGGTTTGGTAATACGACTTTAGCCACATCAAATTTGGCGCCGTTGCCGGGGAGGCAACAATTGTTTAGTATGTTTGTGTTTATTTTGTCTTTTTGTCTCAGGGAACCCAGTTCCTTGAGACCGTTCTCACACTTTCTTGTTAGTTCCGTTTATGCCCAGGTCTAATAGGTCCGAGATTATTCCTTTTGATTCTAAACTTGAGAAGACTTTTCGCTACAGACGGAAATTTAATCAAGAAGTGGGTCAAGTAGAAGACTTAAGTATACTTGACGTCGAAACGGCGAGCTCAACTGAGACAGCCGATCGGTCCTACGAAGAGGAAGAGGACGAAATTCCTATTCCTGAAATTCCAGTTATCACTGAAATTCCCAAAGCTCCCATCATGCCTACTTTAGCTAGTCATTCAGAGCCGACCTTACCTTCTATCCCACAAGGATTCACGCTGCCCACTACTACAAATGGAATATTTGAGATTCGGCCATCTTATATCAATTTGGTGGAACGAAATATGTTTGGAGGGACAGCTGCTGAGGATCCTGCGACACATATGGAGAAATTTGTCACTTATTGCTGTTCTATCCCATTAACAGCTGGAGTGACACAAGATCAGGTTAAGCAAGTGCTCTTTCCTTTCTCCCTGAAAGATGGAGCTGCTGAGTGGTTGAGAGATATGGATATGGATACTGAAGGAGTTCTGATCGGAATTCCTTGGCTCTTGCTTTCTACAAGAGGTACTTCCCACCTCAGAAGACTAATGCTTTGAGGAATCAAATTACTAGTTTCAAGCAAGGAGCTACTGAAGATTTGAATGAAGCTTGGACTCGCTTCAAGCGTTTAGTTCATCAGTCCCCCATCATTGTTTCCCAAAGTGGTTCCTTTGCAACCAGTTTTATAACGGGTTGTTTGACGATCATCGTGCCCTTTTGGATTCATCTGCGAATGGGAGGTTTCAAGATAACACCAATGATGGTGACGCGTGGAAGTTGATTGATCAAATTGCTACCCATACCGCAAGTTATGGAAATCCTAGGGGAAGCACGCGCGGTACTGGAGTTGATAGTGCTTTGGCGGCACAGCTGGAGACTATTTCTGCCCAGATTGCTGAGATAAAGACTACCCAATCATTGGGTAGAAAAGAGAGAGTTCATGCTATGAGTCAGCAAGTAGAGGAGTCTTGTGCTAGATGCGGTTTGGATGGTCATGGTGCAGCTGATTTTATGAGCACATTGAAGTAGGTTAATGCCTTTCAGGCTTACAGACAAGGTGTACAAGGTACACCTTTCTCTAATTTTTACAATGAAAGAACGAAGGAGCATCCGTTCCTTCAATGGTCTAGCCAAAATGTGCAAAACCCGCAGCAGTCACAACCGCAAAAGAATCCTTATATCCCTCCCAACAATCGCGGTAATCAACAACAAGGGGGGTATCAAAGGCAAAATCAAGGAGGCCAGCAGTTCAACAATCAATATCAACACCTCCTCAGCAAACTCCTCAACAAATTCCTCAATAAGCTCCGAATAATGATATGGCAGAGTTGCGCAATCTTTTGCAACAAACTTTGTCGATGCAAAGACGGAAACTCAAATTTCTGAGCTAATTGCCCATAACAAGATGCTAGATAATCAAGTGGCTCAGATGGCACTTCAAAACCCATCAAAACAGGCCGTAGGTCTTCCTCCTCAAGGTAAGCAAGCTCATGAGCAAGCTAATGTTATTCAGCTGAGGAGCGGTACTTCTTATGTGAATCCCGACCTACAAAGCCTTGAGAGAGATGTGCCCATTATTGTTGATGAGGTCCCTTATATGCATCCCAAAGGATTGGGTAATTTGGAACTTATTGACGATGAGAAAGAGCCTGACGAAGTTGAAACACGAGCTGACGATAAAAGTAAAAAAGATGAAGAAGCTGAACCTGTAAAGGTTCCTCGATTGAGTCAGAGGCGACTCGATCGAGGATCCAGCCAGCTCGATCGAGTCACCCCTGACTCGATTGAGGATCCAAAATTGACAGCTGACGGTGTTTCAAAAGTTGTTTCTAAGGAGAAGCAAGCCGAGCCCATAACTATTGCACTACCTTTTCCTCACCGACAACAAAAATCCAAGCTGGATAAGCAGTTCGGTAAGTTTATGGAGGTCATGAAGAATCTACAGGTAAGTGTCCCTTTTACTGAATTAATTACTCAAGTGACGGCTTATGCAAAATTCAAGAAGGAGATTTTGACAAGGAAGAGATCCTTTGACGCGGTGGAAACTATTGCTTACACTCAGAAGTGCAGTGCCATGTTGCCAATTAACTCACCACCGAAATTAAAGGATCCAAGAAGTTTTTCTATCCCTTGTCAAATTGGTCATCTTTCTATTAGTAAAGTTCTTTGTGATTTAGGAGCTAGTGTCAGTGTTATGCCGTATTCTATCTGTAAAAAGTTAAATATGGGTCCGTTGACAGTTACTAATATGACACATCAGATGGCCGATAGAACTGTTAAACACCCATTGGGGGTGTTAGAGGACGTTCCCGTTCGTATTGGGAAGTTTTTCATCCCCGTTGATTTTGTTGTCATGGACATGGCTGAAGACAACCAAATCCCTATCATCTTGGGCAGACCGTTCTTACATACTGCGGGGGCGGTTATAGATGTTAGGCAAGGGAGATTGACCTTAGCTGTGGGGGATGATATGATTGTTTTTAACTTGGAAAAAGCATTGAAAAACCCCATGATAGAAGAAACTTGTCATAGTATAGATGTTGTTGATTTTACTATTGATGAGTGTCTTCCTATGTGTTTGGACAGGGATCCTCTGGAGATTGCTCTTGTCACAGATCCAGCTAATCAGACGAGTTCATGGAGTCCAGAAGTTCATCAGATTGAGAGGCTTCTAACTGGAGAGGAATGCCCACATCAGAAGGTATACAATTTGGGTGTCACACCTAAGGTAACTGAGGTAAAGAAACATGAATTAAAACCTCTTCCCTCTCATCTCAAATATGAATTTCTTGATGAATGTGAAATGAACCCAGTGATTGTCAATGCTAGCCTAACTGAAGGTCAACTATCTGCTTTGTTGACTGTTTTGAGAACTCATAAAAAGGCAATTGGGTATAGCATTGATGATCTCAAAGGTATTAGTCCTGATTTTTGTATGCATAGAATTCATTTGGAAGAGGGCCACAAGTCCTCTGCACAAGGTCAGAGACGACTAAATCCTCCAATGCAGGAGGTGGTAAGAAAAGAGGTACAGAAATTACTTGATGCTGGTATTATTTTCTCTATTTCTGATTCTAAATGGGTCAGTCCTGTCCAAGTTGTACCTAAGAAGGGAGGTACTACTGTAGTAAAGAATGATAAGAATGAATTGATCGCTACTAGACTTGTCACAGGGTGGAGGATGTGCATTGACTATAGGAAGTTGAACACGGCCACTAAAAAGGACCATTTCTCACTTCCTTACATTGACCAAATGTTAGAGAGATTAGCATGTCATAGTTATTTCTGTTACCTAGATGGCTACTCTGGTTTCTTTCAGATACCCATTCATCCTGAGGATCATGAAAAGACCACTTTTACTTGTCCATATGGTGTATTTTCTTATAGGAGGATGCCCTTTGGTTTATGTAACGCTCCTGCTACCTTTCAGCGTTGTATGATGGCCATATTTTCTGATTACATAGAGTCTATCATGGAGGTCTTTATGGATGATTTCAGTGTATATGGTACTTATTTTGATATTTGCTTGAGAAGCTTGACTAAAGTTTTGCAGCGCTTTGAGGAGAGCAACCTTGTTCTCAACTGGGAGAAGTGCCACTTCATGGTTACTGAAGGGGTGGTACTCGGTTATTTGGTGTCAGGTAAGGGTATTCAAGTGGATAGAGCTAAGGTTGAGGTAATTGAGCAACTCCCGTACCCGGTTAATGTTAAAAGTGTGCGTAGTTTTCTTGGTCATGCAGGGTTCTATCGCCGCTTTATTAAGGATTTTTCTAAAATTGCTCAACCTCTAACTCAGCTTCTTCATAAAGATGCTCCTTTTATGTTTACTGACAAGTGTATTCAAGCCTTTGACAGGATCAAACAAGCACTTATCTAAGCTCCTATTATCCGATCTCCGGATTGGAGCCTTCCTTTTGAGATTATGTGCGATGCCAGTGACTATGCAGTTAAAGCTGTTTTGGGGCAGCAAAAGGACAAGGTGTTACATGCCATTCACTATGCAAGCAAGACTCTCGACGATGCACAAATCAACTATGCCACTACAGAGAAGGAGCTTCTTGCAGTTGTCTATTCTTTAGACAAATTTAGAGCTTATCTTGTTGGTTCTAAAGTTATTGTTCACACTGACCATGCAGCTTTAAAGTATCTTTTAACCAAACAAGAGGCTAAACCTAGACTTATTAGATGGATTTTACTGTTACAAGAATTTGATTTAGAAATCCGTGATAAGTCTGGTGCTGAAAATGTTGTTGCAGATCACTTGTCCAGATTGAGATTCTCAGGAAGAGAGATTTTGCCCATCGATGATTCTTTTCCAGACGACCATCTTCTAGCTGTAGCTGCAAATACCTCATGGTTTGCAGATTATGCCAATTATTTGGTAGGAGGTACACTTCCTCTTGACTTATCTTATCAGCAGAAGAAGAGATTTATGCATGATGTGAAGAGGTACTTCTGGGACGATCCTTATCTGTTACGAGAGTGTGCTGATGGTATATACAGACGATGTATCCCAGAGGGTGAGGTACGTGCCATCCTTTCTCATTGTTACTCTTCTTCATATGGTGGTCATCATGGTCCTTCTCGGACATTTGCTAAGGTAATGCAATCGGGTTTTTATTGGCCTACTATCCTTAAGGATGCTACTAACTTTGTCCGTTCTTGTGATGCTTGTCAAAGAACTGGCAATATCTCGCAAAGGCATGAGATGCCTCAAACCGGAATCTCCGTAGTGGAGATTTTTGATGTTTCAGGCATTGATTACCAAGGGCCGTTCCCTACATCTTTTGGGAACCAATACATATTAGTAGCTGTAGATTATGTTTCTAAATGGGTGGAGGCAATTGCCACCCCCACTTGTGATGCTAAATCTGTTGTTAAGCTATTTCAGAAGACTATCTTTCCACGGTTTGGAGTGCCTCGCGCAGTGATCAGTGATGGAGGCAAGCATTTCAATGAACGTCATCTTAATTCTCTCATGAAGAAATATGGCGTTACACACCGCATAGGATTGGCTTATCATCCTCAAACCAGTGGACAAGTGGAGATCTCCAACAGAGAGTTGAAACAGATCTTGGAAAAGGTAGTAAGCAAGAACAAAAAGGATTGGAGTCGGAAGCTCGATGATACTTTGTGGGCTTACCGTACTGCTTTCAAAACGCCGATTGGAACCTCACCTTACCGACTTGTCTATGGCATGTCTTGTCATTTACCTGTGGAGCTTGAGTATAAGGCTATGTGGGCCATAAAAGAGCTGAATATGGATCCCTCATCAAGGGGGTGAGAAACGATTGATGCAGTTGAATGAGCTAGATGAATTTCGACTGCATGCCTATGATAGTGCTCAAGTATACAAGGAGCGAACGAAGAAGTGGCATGGCAAGCATATCTTGCAAAGAGAATTTCATGTTGGTGAGAAAGTTCTCTTATTTAAATCTCGTTTGCGCTTGTTTCCAGGTAAATTGAAGAGTAGATGGTCTGGACCGTTCATCATTCTTGATGTGAACAAATTTGGGTCAGTTACACTGCATTCTGACACAGGAAAGACCTTCAAAGTGAATGGGCAACGCTTGAAAACATACTATGAAGGTGCTTTTGTGGGAGTAATAGAGGCTCTTGACCTCTTCCCCATTGATTCTTCTTGCTGATGAAGAATTACGGTCGTGCGGGACCGCAAAAACCAGCACTACCGATAGGCAACTCGGATTTTGTAAATTATTAGTTTGTAATTAGGATTTTAAATTCAAGTTTTGTTTTTGTTTTTATGTTCCTTGAACTTTGAGAGATGAGGAGAGGGCACTTGATATGTTTTCAAGTGTCTTTTGCAGGAATTTTGACGGGATTTGAAGCTTTGAGTAACAAATGACGAAAGAAGAAGCCACAGCCTACTTCCTCGATCGAGCCAGCTGCGACTCGATCGAGGAACCTATCAGCTCGATCGAGTCAGCTGCGACTCGATCGAGGAACCACTGAAGAAATTAAAAAAGTTTAAAATGAAAGTTGGGTAGTTAGGAATTTGGTTCCTCGATCGAGCCAGCTGCGACTCGATCGAGGATCCAAAATAAACCCGGTTCCGCGTTTTGTTTTTACCGGTTTTGTGTTTATTTGCTCTTACTTCTTCCAACTTCCTTCTTCTTTTTCGCCACTTTTTCCTGCATACTTCCTCCTCTATCACTCTTTCTCTCTATAATTCATCATATATCATCATCAAATCTCACTTTTCGCTTGTGCTTAATTGCTTATTACTTGTTTGCATCATCCTCTTGTGCTTATTTTCTCAATTCCATTGCTTAAATTGCTAAGGTATGTCACGAATTGCCTATTTGTGTCTCGAAAATTCTGAAATTTCTTGCTTATTACTTGAGTTTATTGTATTAAATCTTCCATTGCTCGTATACAATTGCTATTTCCTTGCTTTCTAGACCCTTAATTGTTGAAATACATGCCTAATTTGCTAATTTGGGAATTAGGGTTCTTCAAAATCCGGGTAGAAATTTTGCATTAAATTGGTTAGAATTGTATTCTATTGCTTGGAATCTTCCATATTTGATACATACTCATGTTCCCCTAAGTTTTTGGATGCTTTCATTGTCATTTGGAGTCTTAAAAATTGATTTTTTGGACCCCTTTATGCCAAAAACGGGACTGTTTTTATGCTGAGGTTGAAGTTTGATTTTCTACTTGCCTTTATGTAGATTATGTCGACTTCTAGGCAAGGAAATAAGAGGACTAGAGAAAGAAGAGCCCCGGTTCAGCAACCCGAGGTGATTCCCGAAGAGGTTGTGTCTTCGGAGGATGATTTGTCTCCTTTGGACGATTACCCAATTATCGAATTCCGTGACAAAGCACAAAAGGACAGGTTTGAGTATCTGTTAACCAAATCTATGAGTGCCACTCGATGTGTTGATAGGAAAATTTTGCGCACATTGAAGATCGATGACATTATGTATGACATGTTTAATGAGATAGGGTTACAGGGTCTTTTCACGCTCCACGAGTTATCTTACCCTGCTTTAACTCTCGAATTTCTGAGCTCATTTACTTACCTTCCCAGTGATCATCTTATCAAATTTCGTTTGCTTAATGTTGAACGGTCTTTAACCTTTGACCGTCTGTCTGAAATCCTGAGAATATATAAGCATACTGACGGGGACTTGTATGGTGTTGGTGGGTTGTCCGCTGTTCGTTATTTTCCATTATTTATCGGTTATGCGGACGCCGACGTCAGTGCTATGGCTTTGTTGGACGTCCAGCACGTTTGTCTTCGTATGTTTTTGAGGTATTTGAGCTATTTGTTGTATGGCCGGACAGACAAGAGCAAGACCTCCACTATTGAGGTCCTAATCCTTGCTAGTTACTTGAATCCTTATAGGGAGGAGACATTCCAGTTCTCTCCCTCTGCTCTTGTGTGTATGGCTTTTGACCGGATGATTGGGAGGTATGGGAACCTTGACTGTGGTGCTCTTGTCACCAAGATTGCTAGGGCTGTTTGTGATTTTGAGGGTGATGACCCATATGAGCCCATGGCTGACTATGAGCCACTTGTTGATGATGACCACCTTCGTTATGACATTTCTTATCTTGATATCAAGAATGGGAAGGACCATTACTGGAGGGTCCGGGGTGAGTCTTACATGCTTCTTTCTTGCGCCCGTTGCCTCACCGTAGACCCCCTAGAGGAGAGAGTACGGGCTGTGGTGCGACCCCCACCCGTTACTTATCTCGATTCCCGAGGACCTTCTGGTCACTTTTCCTGGGTCTAGTACTACTACCACTACCGGCGGGCGCCGGAGACGTCGTGCACCCACTACCCATCTGCCAGGCTCTTTCCAGCCTGCTCCTCCTCCCCCTCCTTCGGCCTATCCTACTTCAGGCTATTCTTCAGGTTACCATTTTGATCCCGTTATTGAGAGGGAGGTGAGGATGCATTCAGGCATCAACACTGCTTTGACAGAGAGGAGGATGTGGGAACATATGGAGGCTATGTCTTTAGCTTCCGTGAGGCAGTATCGCGGTGTGTCACCTTCTTATTACACCACTCCTGGTGACGACAGCCGTGTGTTCCATCTTTACGGAGTGACTCCTACGGAGTTTGGACAGTTTAGCAACGAGTACGGTGCATTAGGCCGTCCCTTCTGCACTCCAGTCCGCCCCTCTCAGCCTACTTCTGTTTTTGCGGAGGACACCGGTGTTCCTTGCTCCCAGAGAGGACCGTTTGGTCAGTTTAGTGCTTCTACTTCCGCTGCTGTTGCTCCAGGAGGCAGCCGTGGTAGAGGCCGTACTAGGAGAGCCACCCGTGGTCGTGACCGCAGTGCCGTTCCTGATCCTGAGTTAATGTCCCTTTATGCCGAGATTGATGGTTTTGATGATACTGCTGATGAAGCCCAGTAGTGACAGCTGGTCACTACATCCCTCTCTTTCCAGCTGGTTTGGGGGAGGCTACTGCATTACAGCTGGTATTATCTTTCTTTTTGTTTTTTATAGCATTTCCTTTTTACCCTCTTCCCTTTGTTAGTTGTGTCCCATAGGTTGCTGGATTTCTGTGTGACTGCTATGCTGTAAGCATCACAATGAGGACACTGTGACATTTAGGTTTGGGGGAGTGTGTTAATTTCTGTTGTGTGCTTTTATTTATTGTTGTGTGAAAATCAAAAATTCAAAAAAATTGAAAAAAAATAAAATACAAAAACATGTCTTTTGTTTACTTTTATTTATTTTGAGTCGAGTCTTGGTGAGTTGTATAGCGATGATGACAATTTGCTTTGTCTTTGCATTTGAGTCTCACTTAGTTGTCCATGTACATTGTTTTGACCTGTTAGCTATGATAAACAAAGCTCTTTACTCAAGTATTGACCGTCACAATATGCCTTATGCCGAGTACACTTGACTTTATTTTATTGGTAAACCACTTAAATTTCTGAGGTCTTTAGAGCTTCCTAGGCCGGGAACATCAATAAACCGGTCTCATTGTTATTTAGGCTGATGAGTGTGGTCTCCTTGTGGTATATGTAATATCAAACTGCATAAGTGTGACATTAGTTTCTTAGCTTTTGCACGTTCATTTGATTAAGTACATGAGGATCGGCGGTTCTTTTTTGTTCAAATAAGCCTTACATCACCCAGTTTTGTTAGCCCGTTTGAACCATGTAGCCACTTTATATCCTATTTCTTAGCTACATTCTAGAATTTGCCTACCTTTTTCGGGACAGTCGCAGTTATTTGAGCCTTATTGTTATAGTTACTTTGGTTGGGTTGGGACTTTTAATTGTCATGTGGGTAGTAGCTATCTTTTTGTAACAATTGCGTGACCTCTTATGTTGGAACAAGAGAAGTATTATGAAGCAAAAGAAAGAAAAAGAAAAAAAAAGAAGAAAAAAGCTTCAAAAAAAAGAGTTCAGAAAGAAAAAAAAAGTGAAAAAAGAAAGAAAAGAAAAGGAAAAGAAAAGATGAATAAAGCTTTGCTTCATTGAGTTATGTTAGGAGGTCGTGTGTGGTAATTACTGGAGTCTAATGCACATTTGGAGAGCTTCTTCATTTCTCTCATATGTTGTCAAGGTTGGGATTATTTCTCCAGTTGGATGATTGTTTTATTACTTATTAGATTTGGCTATAGGTCTAGCGCTGCGACTACCGTCTGAGCCTCACATTACCCATACGTGCTTTTTGCACAAGCCACTTCTATACCCATGCCACTTTACCACCATTTTGTCCTTGATACATGTACTTGGTCTGTTTCGTGAATGCGTATTAGTTGGAGAATCTCTTATCACATTAGATTGCATGCATATCTCATAAGTTGAGTGAGAGTCTTATTTATTTCTATCTTACATATATATCACCCATTATGAGTGCATGAGTGAAACCACGAGAATCCAACAGAATTGTCTTGCAAGGTTGAAAAGTATTCGGCTGAGTCTCGGTATCATGTCACATCTTGAGTAAGAGCTGCGTGAGTCTATTACCCGTGCTTTTGAATTTGTTTTATTAGCACAACTTTGGTCGTTACTTTGTTATAGATATGGACAGCTGAGACTTGTATGTGCCTAGACATTTGCTCTGAGTTATTCATTCACCATATGTTCGCTGTTCTTTGTTCGGCCTGATTGCTTTGCTTGAGGACAAGCAAAGGTTTGGTTTGGGGGAGTTTGATGTATCACTTTCATATATACTTTTATAGCTCCCTTTATACCATTTTACATACCGTTTCGTGCCTATTATATCATTTATATGCTTTATTTCAATGAATTATCGAATCTTCGCTATTTTGTGTTTTGATGCAGAAATGACTCAATACGAGTATGATCAAGCTAAGATTAGCATGGCAGCGATGGCACAGAAGAATACATGAAGCATGGCACGGGAAACGAGGAAGTACGAAGACTAGAAGTGAAAGAAGAGAAGAAACCGTCCGTGAAGCAGGTTCCTCGATCGAGTCACCACCGACTCGATCGAGCGGTATCCTCGATCGAGTCACCTCGACTCGATCGAGGATCCTCTCTCGCGTACTAATTTCCGGAATTTCCTAAAATGATTATCTTTTGTTATAAATTAGAAACTCGTGTTTTATTGTTGGACTACGTTATATTTTGCTTGAATCTTCTTGAAAACTCTCTTAGAACCCTAATCTTTCCCTTGTATGGTACTAATCTTTCCTCATTAATTAATCATTATTGTTTTATGTTCATCAATTATTGTTTTATGCTTTCAATCATGTTTTCATCTTTAATCATATTTGTTGTTGTTATTATAATTATGAGTAGCTAATCCCCTCATCTAGGTAGTTGTTATTAATATCATTAAAGTTGTTGTTTGATTATTGTACTTCTTCTAGTTAATCAACTTGAGGCCTGAGTTATTAATTAGTGTAGCAAATTGATCCTATCGCCGATCGGGTTAGAATTAATATAGGCTGCGATAATCAAATAGAGAGTATCTAATCATAGCGACCGCATGTTAGAATCGATCTAAAGGGCATAATGGAGTCGAGCGATCTTATGACCTTAAACAACTTGATAGATTTAGTAATTGATTGATAATCCCCGACTGATTGACCTAGTGAACCGTAAATCCTAGACTTTTAATAATATCGTTAAAACATCATTTAATTATTTGCAATTAGTTTAATTGAATCAAAACAAACAAACCCCCAGAAATCGGTTACTTCTAGACAGCTTAAATACTCTTAGACTTAGCTTTTACCGCCTCCCTGTGGATTCGATACCTGTCTTACTACTAGCTATTCTTGTTAGTCCTGAGATTGTTTTACTTTGGTTTGGTAATACGACTTTAGCCACATCAAACACACTATGTAACCAATACTGAGTAGGGAAATCCTACCTGGAATGCAAACACCACAGACAGTCTAGCAGCTAATCAGAATCTCTCCTCGACGAAACCTCCTTCTATAACACGTATACATACAATTACTACCACAATCATACAAAACACCCAAAACCCCTCAATATTACCCAATTAGGGTTTAACCAACCTTAACGAAACATTATGAAAATTATATAAAAAGCTTACCCTCGACACCACGATCACAATGGCGTAAAGAACGAGATGATCCGACACTCCTAGCCTTGGGATTTGTTAACAATGCGAAGAACACAACTTACGTAACTTCTTTTCTTCTCAAAAAAAGGTTTTTAGAATGATAAAAGAGTTTAGGGAAAAGTGACAAATCCTTTTTATATTAATCTCGCATTATTAACAAAACCCGTCAAACTCAAACTCGTAGTAAAACACACTTACTCGATCGAGTAAGTGACATACTCGATCGAGTGACCCCTACTCGATCGAGTCCCCAACTTACTCGATCGAGTACCCTACAGACAGACTACTGTTTTGCGTAAAAAACTACTTACTCGACAGAGTAAGCCCCACTCGATAGAGTACCCATAGACACATATAACCGTAGTATTACAATCTTCCCTCCTTAAAAAGAACTTCGTCCCCGAAGTTCAACCCATACTCAAAACAAACATACTAACCCGATCAAGACACAATAACGCAACTAAGAACTCAAAACAAAACCCCAACCTATAAAACATGAACTCTTAACACCAACTCCACCAAATATGCCTACCTCCACAACACGGCTCACGATATGGTATCAACTACATTATAGTCTCTCTCGACTCTAACTCCATACATTACCAACTACCATCCACAAACGCTGCTAGCTCCGTAACATATTATCCACTAGAAAAACCAATCTCAAGACACTCATAAACATCAAACGGAATGATACATTCTACCACCCTTAAAAGGAACTTCGTCCTCGAAGTTTACTCCCACTCATAACATCATCATCTAACTGTTAACACTATCGAACTCATAAGCATCCTCACCCAATTGTCAACATTATTGAAGTATTCTCACACTCCTAGACATCACACTACTACAAGCACGGCCATGACCTTTAATAAAATCAATCACAAGAAAGATCCATCCTTTATGCTACACCAACACTCTACTTCCAATTATATTACAACATGCATAACCATCAAACTCTCTTTTATCGCATCCTACTCCTCTTAAGATAAATGTTACGTCCTCGTAACTCACTAATACTAGATCCTTAGCTATATCTTCTCATTATCCTCACCACCACGACATGTCAAAGATAACCGCCTATGACCTCAACACCTATAACCATTCCTATTTCTAAGGCTCTCTTACTTAAACAGTTCTCATACCCCAATTCCTTCGGCACCCCAACTAACCTATACCACAAGATCCTTAGCATAACCAATACTCTAATTGTTCCCTATTATCGCCGAAATGACATAGTCCTCTATACATGCACTTATCTCCATACTAATAACTCATGATCCACAATTATCACACACTCTGACACTAGATCCTCGAGTTCCTTTCCTCCATTACCGCAAAACTCATTCATAACTTAACATGATAGTAATTCCCAACACCCTATGTTCACTGTCTCTATAAAAGGTTATGAACTACCTGTAGCTTCTAGATCAGTACAACACATGTTCCACAAAACTCTTGCCACAACTATGTCCACCAATGCCTCATCTAATAAAAGATCAAAAGTATTCTAACCACCTCTCACAACTGTGTCCCATCGACAGAATATTACTATACCATGACAACCACAACCACATGCACAACTCTCTTCCATATCATACGCTACCCTCACTCCCAAGCCAAAACTAGCAAGAGACATCAATAAGCAAAACAACAGTCTATATATCCGAGCGAAACTTACAAGAAACAACAGTAAACAAAACAACAATCTATATAACTGGTATGCACTTTCAAAAACTCGTATCATAAACATCCCACCTACTCCACCACAACCAATGACGGCATCGCAACACCGCCACTAACAGCCGAGGCATAAACCGAGTAAACACGAAGTACTCGAATCACAACACGAAGTACCGTACCCGGATCACCACCCGAGGCACAACCACCACGTCGATAGACATCACAACTTATACAATTCCCATAAACACAACTTCCCGGATAAGCAAACTTACTCAAAACCGCTTTTCCAGATCACAACGCAACATATTACACGGAATAAACAGATAAGAACCTCATGAATATCATCCATACTTTTTCACGGAATAAACATGTATCATGAATACACATGCAAGTTTAACTAGCCATGCCAGAACACTCAAACTGTCACTTTTTGAATATCATTCCATTAGGTTACTGTACCCAACATGCATTACAGAAAATTCAAATAACAACTTTATAACTATCACACCATACCACTTATCGTGAGGTCAGAACCTCACACAAACATTTATACACATCATAGACCCGTAATCACATCCAACTAGTCAATCCTGAACACGTAAGTTACCACTTGATAAATGTTACCTCTCGCCCGAGCTTAACTCATATGCCCCTCATTACACATTCTCCCATTCGCATAACCATCACCTCCTGCCAAATATAACCATACCGCTAATACTCAACTACTCGCAACCGCCTCCTATAACCACATCTTATACTCTCTCACAACCATACATATCATTTCGGCCTCTATAAAATCAACCTCTTTAAAATGACTATATTTACTATTTATCATCACTCTTAACCTCTAGTGACAACACCACAATACCACCACTGCTCGTATAACAAATCTCTTACACTCACCTCTAAATATAACAATTCATTTCCTATCTTCGGTTAGCATTCCAAATAACGACATCAAATCCACCAACAAAATTTACCTCAACATTCTTCCCAATACTATCCTTAATTGTATCGTCATCTAACTCTTCACCAAAATCTCATATCGTGCAGATACTCCACCAACTTCTTACTCCCTTAATTCCTCAAAACTCATGACTAATCATGTTGTCCTGAAACTCCTATATAACCATTAACTCACATCCTCATGATAGTATCGTACATCTCGATGATTCCTTACTTCTATATCACATAACTCCAGTCAATATTTTTCTCAGCTTTCTTTTATCCTTCTTTTCTCTTTACACTCAACAATACCAATTAATAGTTCATCTCCTTACTCCTTGTACCTAACTCTCTAGTAATCCGGTTACCTTTACGTTGCTCCAAAACTCAAACTCCATTATTTCGTATCAGGACCATCTCAATCTTTCTTACCATGGATGTTCTCTCATCATGCTATTACTCACACTTGTCAATAATCAATCCGCAAAAACAAGTCCATTGGATGCTAATATATTGGCTTGTGAGAAAGAATTATTAGCAAAATATTTTCTTCTCAGGAAAACTGAAAGAAGTTCTCTGCTACAAAGAGCAAAAATGCAAAATATTCAGTATAATGATGCTCCAAACAATTTTTTTTTTCTAGAATAGCTGCTAGGAAGCACCAAAGCATTGTGGACAGGATACAGGATATAAGTGGTAGGGTTAGAGAAGGTACTCAGAAGTGAATTGTGCCTTTGTTGATTATTATCAGTGGCTTCTGGGTCAAACTAGTCCCATTTCCCCACTGGATGATATCTTAGATGGTCCTACAGTGGATAACACTTCATGGGGAGATCTCTGCAAACCTATTGAACCTACTGAAATAAAGGAGGCACTGTTCTCTATTGCCTCAACAAAAAGTCCTGGGCAAGATGGGTTTTCAGCACAGTTCTTCAAGAAGAATTGGGAAATGATTCAACCTGAATTTTGTAAAGCTATTCAGGAGTTCTTTCATAAGGGGAAGATGTCTAAGGCAGCTAACACTACTCTGTTGGCTTTGATACCTAAGAAATCTGTGGTGAATACTGTGATGGACTACCGACCTATAGCTTGCTATACCGTTTTCTACAAAACAATCAGTAAAGTTCTTTGTGGCAGGCTGAAACCATTATTGCCTCACCTTGTGGGAAAGGAACAAGGAGCATTTGTTGCAGGAAGTAGTATATTCCAAAACATCATGCTCACTCAATCTTTGATAAAAGGGTATGGACAACAAGGAGTTTCCCCTAGATGCCTCATCAAAGTTGACATCAAAAAAGCGTTTGATTCACTTCAATGGGGCTTCATAGACCAAATGCTGAAGATCTATAAGTTTCCTCCTCGCCACAGGTGAATAATGGGATGCCTCACCTCTACCTGGTTTAGCCTAAAATTAATGGAGATAATGTGGGATTCTTTAAAGGCAATAGTGGTTTAAGACAAGGGGACCCTCTCTCTCCCTTTATCTTTGTTATGAGTATGGAAATTCTCTCCAGAATCTCAGAGGCATCCACAAAGGAAATCAGGTTTCTTATCATCCAAAGTGTGGGAGACTTGGATTGAATCACTTGATTTTTGCTGATGATTTGATGATCCTTGTTAGGGGAGACACTCCTTCTGTTGCAGCTGTAACTCATTCATTGGATTACTTTGCAAAAATTTCAGGACTACAGGCTTGTAGATACCTCATTTTTGCACCTCCCGCAAACCACCCCGTGATGATTGGGCCGCATGTTTGGTACACGGAACGATTTGTGACAGTTCGTAAGTTTATCGTCAAGTGATTGCTCAAACACTGATGTCTACCTCATAGTTGTCATCTACGCGCCGATACGGTCGTTTTGACAGTAATTAGAGTACATTTGGAGTCCGGGCCTAAAACCGTCTTCATTTTCTGATAACCGTTAAATTCCGAGTCAGAATGTTCTGGAATATTCCGGATATTTCTATTCCATATTTTATAAATCTCTCGCAATCTTTCATCTTTGGTAAAGGATTTCCCGTAATATTCATACAAGATATTAAGGAAAATAAGATTAATCCGTTATTCCATAAACCAAACACGGAAATCTTTCTTCCGCAGGAGGAAACCACTTGGGAACAGACGCAGTGACTGCTGCGCCTCTTCCCAGGTCCTTTTCTGCGTATTTTTCGTATCTTTTCATATCTTTTCGAGATTCACTTCCAAAGTTTCTCCGAAAACCCTATTCCTTCACGTGATTAGTATAAATAGGAGCCTTCGCTCCTCATATTTCTCACGCGAGTGTCCGCCCTTCTCTTCTGCCTTTGCATTCTAGACCACGTTCTTACTTTTTGGCGTCTACGTGCTTGAACATTCGACCACATAAGCTCGGATCCTTCTGAGTACCAGTCTCGTTTTGCATGACCGACCAATTTGACCAACTCCACATCAATCAACTTAATTAATCTTAATTGTTTTCCTTTTACGAGGGCACTTTCGTTACATTCGAGTCGAGCATCACTAATCGTTAACTTAGTTCATCTCGTTTCGTCAAACATTTAAGTCTGAGGGTGTATAATCTTTCTTTTATTTATTGTTATTCATTTATTGTAATCATAATGTAAGGTTTATGTCGAAAATACTTCTTAAAACCGATTTATAAAACCATGCTTTAAAACCCTTTTTACGGATTACCAGAAGATGACCGTCGAGAAAGGACGCAGCAACTGCTGCGCCTCTTCGTGAGGCTGCCGCAGTTCCTGTTTCCTTTCTTCTTCCTTCGTCCTCTGTCAATTCTTCTTTCATTATTTATTTTCGTTTGTTCTTAATTCTTTGACATAATAGCATAATAATTTCACATGTATATTGTTTCACATCATTAATACGTATAATTCATCGTTAACCTCGACTTAAATCCCAAGTAGTCCAATATTTGCGGGTTTTCGTCATTAAAATCAATCCGGGTTGTAGAGATTCAATTCTTTCATATTGAGTTTCTGGAATTCGATCTTTGGTATATTTTCATCTGTCTATTGTCCTATTCGTCATTAATTTGTCGTATTTAACCTATTTAGTTCACCTATGTCACTAATCAATCCTTCGTTCATGTAATTAATTCGTTTGAATCCGTCTCATCCATGTTTTATTGCTTTTATGACCCCTTCGCATGTAATTAATCCATTAAATCACTTTCATCCGAGTCGAATATCGTAATTAATCCTTAAATTCACCAATTAACATTAACGATTTGCAGTTCCAGCTTCACAGCCAGAACTCACTCATGGAACAAACGCAAAGAATCGCCGCGCCTCTTCCAGGGCGCTTGATTTGATTTCTCTCTCTAAACTTTCGTTCTGCCTTGATCTAGTTTAATTAGCTTACGTATTTAATCAACTATTAATCGTATTATCGCCTAATTCCTGTTCGCTTATTCCTTTATTCTTTTCTTTCTCAAATTATCCGTTTTGGAAGTATTTTCGAAATAAATCAATTGAATCCATTGTAATTATTGTAATTTTCATTATTGCATTTTATTGTATTTCTTTTATTGTATCCTTTGTATGCTTTCACATATAATTGAGCTTAAATTCCTACTTCGACCTAATTGTATGCTAAATTAATTGTTCACCGACTTAGTTAAATCTTCACATGCTAGGATTAATCTAATGAATGTTGCATTGCATGCATATAATCGACGATATATCGAGTACGAATAACTTCCCAAATCATTAGTAGAGGCCGTTATCGAGGCGGGCGGGATTAGGTGTTCGATCAAAAGAGCTTCCTAATACGTACCCTCACCCCTTACTCCAGATCTTTGTGAACATCCGTGTTCATTGGCATCCATGAGAGTCATTCTAGACATAGAATGCTAAGGGTAACGAGTTCTTGGTGTTCATGTCACTACTTTGTGTCTTGACATGGCACGAGGTATTCGAACGGTTTACAATTTTCCACAATAAATTGGTGGCGACTCCACAAATGCAAACACTTGTTTCCCAAGTGCCCCCGTGGCCCCCATGTCCACAGTTTGGCGACTCCGCTGGGGATAATACACTTACGCGTAGCCAAAAGGGTGAAACTTGAACAAGGTTAGGGAATAGTTTGTACAAGACAATTTTCGGTTTTCATAACTCAGTCTTCCTAGATCGTTTCATTCGGCCTTCCTAGGCCCAACCCAACCCATTCGACAAATCGTCCCGTCTAAACGGTCCTAATTCTTATTTGGGCCTAAGGATGGATAGCGATTGACATCATCCATACCATGGTACTTACTCTTGTTTGTATCAAGGACTTTCACTACTTGAGGAAATGGACTAGGAATCGACCTTACTCTTGTTTGGTACGAGCCTCTCCACAGACTTCGGGTTTGATTGTTCGGTATGGCAACCCACCCTTCAAACCAAAACACTCTTTAAATGCACTCAGCATCCCGTTATAATGCTTGTATAAATGTTTGTACCTTACGTGATCACCATTTCTAAACAAAACCATGACGATTTTTGTAAAATCAAATCCTTTTTAAATGAAAATTTCGAAAAAAGGCCAACGATCAGCGCAAAACCGAGTCAAAACTCTGTCCATTTGTCGAGTCAAAATTCGGGCCCACGCCCATTTCAAAACCTCACTTCGAGTCCACTCCTACAACTACACTAAAGTTGACTAGGACCAACATTTTTCAAACCTTGTCTTTTCTTCAAAAGCTCACTGACACAAGTGGCACACACCCACTTCACGAGTCAAAACATTTCTTTCTTAGTAAGTTTGCTAGAATGGTCGATCGTGTTTTGATTCGTCGTCGATCTCTTATCCAGTTTCCAAGATGCCTGAAACAAGCGACTTCAATCAACTCCAAGATAGTAATGATCGAATCCTAACCGCGCTAGCTCAACTCCAAGTTACTCAAGACCAAGTGTATGATCGCCTTGACACCATCGAGGGCCGGATTTATACCGTAGAAAAGAGGTTGCCTCCTCGAGAAAGTGAAGTCGTTGATGACTTCGTGAATGACTTCAGGGACGATAACCCTCCCATGGGTATGACTGCAGCTAAGAAACGACTCTAATACTTAGAGGAGCAATTTATGTATCTTAAAGGGAATGACATTTATAGGGAGAATAATCGCAAGTATGAGGCCGTGAGTTCCAAATTGCCAACCAGCTTCAACATGACGGATATCCCTAAATTCAAGGGGCATGAAAACCCTTTGAACCACATCCGTGCTTTCAAGGACTATATGTCTATCAAAGGCATCAAACCCGAGATGTTCTTAAGGATCTTTCCTTCATCTCATGACACCATTCCAAAGCAATGGTTCTACTCTCTAGAACACAAGAAAATCGCTACTTGGGAAGATGCCGCGGTCGAGTTTGCTAAACAATATGCGGATAATGCTGAGATCTAAGTTAACATGCGCACTTTAGAGGTTCTTACCCAAAATGACAAAGAAGGTTTCACCGACTTCCTAAGTAGGTGGAGGAAGACTAGTACCCAACTAGTTGAACGTCCGGATGAGGCTACCCTTGTAGAGAAATTCGTAGACAACTTAAATCCCATCTATGCCAATCATTTGAGGTACCAAAACATTAAAACCTTCAAAGACTTAACCGTACTAGGAACAAGGATCGAAGATGACATCCGTAAAGGGCTCTTGTCCAAAACAGTAGGTCAAGGATATCAAGGTTCAACAAGTCGTTCTTACGGCTCTACTAGCAAGACCGATGAAGTTAACCTCCTCGAGCCATCCAAGAAAAGTGCCCCACCAAGGAAATTTACAAATCTTGGGGACACTTACTCCAATGCTCTAAAAAGGCTAATGAAACAAGGCAAACTCCAACCTATAGGACCTACGCCCGAACCTGAAAAGATGTCCAAATTCTGGGACGAGAACTCATACTGCGAATATCATAGAGGTAAGGCGCATGACACAGAAAAATGCTACAAATTGAAAAATGTGCTTCAAGACATAATAGAGGATGGTCGACTACCAATACCGCCGGGAGGTAAGCCCAACAACACTCAGAATCCTCTTGGAATTCTAGTGATCACAAGTGAAGAATCTACCTTAGATTTTTCACACCTCATTTCTCCAGTCGAAGACAAGATCCACGCGATCGAAAATGAAGGGTTCTACTCTACCATTTCCCCTACCATTGCCGACTTCATCGCATGGGCAAGAAGTGTGGATATGCAAGTTTGGGAATTGGAAAATGTGGTGACAACTTTACATGACCCCAATGCGACACCTAAAGAACATGCGCCACTAATCTTTTCTCAAAATGCTACTATGCAAGAAATAGTCGCCGTGGTTGATAAACTAGTCGACCAAATCGCACAATTAGAGGACGAGATCATGGGAATGAGGGAATTAGCTACAGTCAATGGAGTATGGGCCAATGACGATGAGGATGAGTATCTCATTGAACACTCCCTAGTCAAGGAAATAGTCCAAAATGGTGAAGACCAAGATGTGGACCACCTAACCCGTTCGGGACGTCCATATCAAAGTACTACTCAAAATGGTCCAACCAACGTTATCACACCAAATGATAATGAAGATGACTCTACTGATCATTTGCTCAAGCAATTACAGAAGATAAAGGCTGATCTTTCAGTCTGGCAATTAGTAGCAAGCTCATTCCCACATCGTCAAGCTTTACTGCAAGCTTTGGCCAAGCTAAATGTAGCGCATAACTCCACACCCGACGATGTAGTCAACTTGGTCTTCCAAGAATCACCGAAGCTAAGTAATCCTATTACTTTCTCAGATGAAGATTTGCCACCCTTCGGCGCTAGTCACAACTTGGCTCTTTACATCACTGTTATTTGCTTAAAGAAGAATGTGCCAATGACTTTGGTAGATTATGGCTCCGCAGTCAACGTCATACCCCTGAAAACGGCATACAAACTAGGCATGAAAGAGTTGGATTGGACCCCTACCAATCAAGGTGTTTGTGCATATGATGGTACACGACGAAAGGTCATAGGACTCGTTAACCTAACCATGGCCACAAGGCCAATTGAGCGAAAGGTTAACTTCCAAATAGTGGACATCGAAGCTTCCTTCAACATACTTCTGGGAAGACCTTGGATTCACGCTTCCAAAGCGGTAACATCCACCCTTCACCAAAAGATCAAAATTCCACTAAACGGCAAAGTGGCGACGATCACTTCGTCGCCCATCAAGGCTATAATAGAAAAGAAGTCAAATAATCAAGTCCTTGCGAATCCAGTACATGAACTTGGGGGCTTTCAAAGCATAAGTGTCATTGAAAGCGAATTGGCACCCCTATACTACGATCCCTACTCCAACTTGGTGTTCAACCACATACTCAAATCCCAAGGATACTTCCCTGGAATGCCTTTGAACCCTATCCGAAGGAACACCTTCGCACCCTACAAGGAGGTAAAACAAAAAGGATACCACTTGGACTAGGATACAAACCTATTAAAGAGGAAGTTCTCGAGATGCTCCCTCAAGTTCAAAACCGTAAGTACGTAGGAGTCCAAATGCGACCCTATCTCCCTACCCTAAATGGATACTTTGTTAAGGAAGGAAGTCAAGAACTCTTTCACGGATTTCCCGAACCTGGGCATTATCTCGAAAGGAAGCTGGCCGGAATCGAGATCTTTCACGATTGCTACTTCATTCCTCCAGAAACGGTTCCTACCGTCAAAGCTCGTCAAGCACCTTGCTTAGACGAACAAGCTGTTAGTCTACTATTTGGAGAAGATCGATTCGTTAGAACCGCGCAGGATGAGATCATTACTATGATATTTCAAGACAACCACTTCAACCCTACCTCGTTAATCACAGAAACAAACGCAAATCAGCAGAAAGGATGGAGAAAATCAATCAAGTGGGCCAACAATCAAGGAAGACTCTTCAACTCACCACTTGAGAAGGAGAGATGTTCAAAGGAGAACCAGAAGACGATAAATTCGGGTCAGAGTCAGAGTCGGAGTCAGAGTCGGAGTCCAGAGAAGTCGCTAAAGAGTCTCCCTCTGTCGTCATCCCCACTCCCTTTGTTTCTCCTAGCTTAGTCTCAAATAGTAACAGTAGTTCGGGAAATGCCCCAACAACTGTCCCTTTACCGCCGCTGACCACAGATCAGATGGCTTCTTTGTTTCAACTTTTCTCAAACTTTAATATGAATAAATCAGGTTCTGCTTACTCTTTGTGTTATCTTGAATGCAATTCTGTTTATGACGATACTGAGGATAACCAAGACCCAGACTCAATTGAGATACCTTCTTACGTAGCCAAGGAAATACTACAAGAGGGGGAAGGGGGACCAGTAATAGAGAACACTGAACCCATCAACGTAGGAACCGAACTAGAACCCCAAGAACTTAGGATAGGGACAACCTTGAGCCCCACCGAAAGGGTCAGTTTCATAGACCTCCTAAATGAGTTCAAAGACGTTTTCGCTTGGTCCTACAAAGATATGCCAGGGATCGACAGGGATATCGCCGAACATAGAATCCCAATTAAGCCAGGTTTCAAGCCCGTGAAACAGAAGCTTCGTCGAATGAGAACATAGTGGGCTCTCAAGATCAAAGAAGAAGTCGATAAGCAATTCAAAGCCGGGTTCATCAAAGTTTCCGAGTACTCTGACTGGGTAGCCAACATAGTACCCGTACCCAAAAAGGATGGGAGAATCCGTGTTTGTGTTGATTTTAGACACTTAAACAAAGCAAGTCCTAAAGATGACTTTCCTCTACCACACATCGACATATTGGTGGATAATACCGCATATCACGCGTTACTATCCTTCATGGATGGGTACGCGGGTTATAACCAAATCAAGATGGCCATAGAAGACATGCACAAGACCGCCTTTGTCACTCAATGGGGAACCTATTGCTATACGGTTATGCCGTTTGGGTTAATCAACGCCGGAGCTACATATCAACGCACCGCAACTACACTCCTACATGACATGATGCACAAAGAAGTTGAGGTGTACGTAGACGACATGATTGTCAAGTCCAAGGATAGAGAAGGGCATATTGCGAACCTTCGCAAATTCTTCTTAAGGCTATGAAAGTACAACATGAGGCTCAATCCTCATAAAGGCACATTCGGAGTAACATCTGGCAAACTCCTGGGATACGTCGTTAGCCAACGAGGTATAGAAATAGACCCTTCCAAAATCAAAGCCTTGATCGAAATGCCGCAACCTCAAACAGAGAAAAGAAGTCGAGGATTCACGGAAAAGTATAATATATAAGTCGATTCATATCGAAACTCGCCATGATCTGTGAACCTATCTTCAAAAAGCTCAAGAAAATAGATCACACCATGTGGGATGATGACTGTCAGAAGGCGTTCGACCGAATCAAGGAGATATTAGCTAAACCACCCGTGCTCATGCCACCTCAACGAGATCAACCTCTTGGTTTATATCTCACAGTGATTGAAACAGCCATGGGCGCCATGCTAGCTCAAAACGTAGGAAAGGAGGAAAGGGCTATCTACTACCTTAGTAAGAAGTTCTTTGAGTACGAGTGCAAATATTCACAACTCGAAAAGACATGCCTCGCTCTTGTGTGGGCAACGAAGAAGCTACGCCATTACATGCTTAGCTACTCCGTCAAAATATACTCCAAAATGGATCCAGTCAAATACCTCTTCGAGAAACCCGTTCTCAACGGACAACTAGCAAGATGGATCTTGATGCTCTCAGAGTTCGATCTCAAATATGTGCCCCTGAAAGTTATAAAAGGGCGCGCCGTTGCCGAATTCTTTGCAGAAAACCCCATCAATGATGCACAAACAATAGATACTTGGTCATTTCCAGACGAGGATATACTCCAAACCGATGTAGACTCCTGGGACCTTTACTTCGATGGAGCATCAAATTTAAGAGGATTTGGAATTTGAGTGTTTCTCATTTCTCCTGAAGGTGAGCATACACCGATCTCTGTCAAACTCGACTTCTAGGTGACAAATAATACTGCAGAATACGAAGCTTATCTCATTGGACTATAGGCGGCAGTAAGTTTAGGCATTAAAAACCTCCGGGTGCATGGGGATTCGTCCCTGATCATTAATCAAGTTACGGGATCTTGGAAAATCTGAAGCGAAAGCTTAGCACCTTATCAAGCCAGAATAGACCAAGTTGCCTAATTCTTTGATCACGTGACTGATGCGTGTCTTTTATATAAGGTTTTCACCTCATTTTTACACGCATTTCTGTGCTTTTTATGTAGCATCTGGCTACAAATACCCCCGAATATTCTAATTTGGTCCGTTTATTGTAATTTGCAGGGATTGACTGAAGAGAAGCTAAATCGAGCCTTAACTGTCCCAATTGCATGCATTCATGGAAAATAAGGAGCCGGAGCTTGGAAATCTAACACTTGGAAGACGCATGAGCCGAGGTTGGGAAGAAATTCAAGGTCTAACGTGCCTATGTAGCTCGATCGAGTGGTTAACTGCTCGATCGAATGCTTTATACAGTCAAGATTGATCGATCGAGCTGTTTGAGGGGTCGATCGAGGAGTTTATGCTAGTGGTGCTCGATCGAGTGGGTCACATCTACTCGATCGAGTGGTTTGGTGATGATATTGCTCGATCGAGTAGATTATCCTTGCTCGATCGAGTGGTGTCGTGTGTTTTAGTTAATTTCCGCCTAATTATTTATGGGCTTTTGTAATCAGTCCATAGATTAGGTTTTGAGAGTGAATTTTAGTATAAGACTGGAGAGGAGTAATTACGTTACTCATCTCTTGACTTGGTTGTTTTCATTGCGACTTTGGTCACTGTTCCTTGGATCTCATTCTCTACACTTTGCTACTCGGATTCGGTATTATCAATCTAGTTTAATTCTCATTTTATTGTCTGCTTTAAACTCTTCTTCTCTTGCTGTTACAATTGCTTAGTTGAATTCTTATTAATTTCATCATCATGTTTAGTCTTAATTATTTGGTTATTGTAATTGTTAGTCCGACGATTATGAGTAGCTAATTTCCCTATGCTAAGACTATAGGGGATCCATAATATGAAGGGAGAGTAGTCGATTTACTAGGTTAATGCTGGTGCCGTCTTTGTTGTTTAAATGCTACAATTAATTGTAACTGCCTAATTGAGTCGACGCAGTTAGACCCTTATTCTTAGTGGACCTTGACCTGGACCGAAAGGTTGGAAGAGGCAGACTAGTAGCGAACAATAGAGTATTGCAGCGAGGGCGAAAGTTAAACTGTTTACACTTTAGGGTGAATTAAGGACCGAAAGGTGACGTTCACTACCCCTTAGACCGTACTGCTTTGACCTGGGACCTAGACTACTCGACCAGATGATTATGGTGAACCGTTTGTCTTAGCTATTCTCCTTTATCTGTTAAACTCCTCCCTTTTATTTCTCTTTTCCTTATCCTCTTAGTTTAGAAATCACATTTTATAAACCCCCAATTTGGTTACCTTGACAAACCTAGTTTTAGCAGACAATTTCCTACCTCTCTGTGGATTCGACCCGACTTCCCTAGCTATATTAGTTAGAGCCAGTTGGTTATTTTTGACAGTGCGCGACAGACGTGTCAAATTTTGGCGCTTCTTGGGGGAGGTGGCGCAATTTTGTTGCTTTAATTAAGTTTGTCTTTTATCTCAAGGAATTTATTCCTTGAGGCCGATCTCATTTTCTCGCAAGGTTTTGATCGGTTTTGCATTAGTTGTTGCTTTGAAAGTTGTTTGCCGGATGCCTACGATTACAGAGCATACAGAGCCATGTGGTAGATGTGGCGAGGAAGGGCACGATCTCTATGAGTGCATGGCAAGTGTAGAGCGCGCCCTTGCATATAAGAAATACAAGCGGGGAGTTCCTTCTCCCGGTTGTATGAAGAAATCAAGAATGATTCTACCCCTTCTACGCCAAGACACAAACCGATCTCTCCCTCTGCAAGAGAAGAAATTGCCGAGTTGAAATCCATTATGATGAGTATGTCAAAGATGTCACAAAGAATCAAAACAGCTTATATCGAATTGAAAGAACAAGTCGCCAGCTTAACATTCGCGATGACCAAGCCAAACTTCTTCCAATTTGCGATCCAGTCAGTGCAATGAACTTTCAAAATGACCTTACTCATGAAGAGGACGAGGTTTTGACAGCTGATGATGACTCAGATGATGATCTAGACGAGTTTTTGCAGGAAATACTTGCTGCGTGTGCAGTAACCACTCGATCGAGCAACACATCTACTCGATCGAGCGGTTCTAATCATCCAGTCACTCGATCGAGTGACAATGGCGGTCGATCGAGAAGCGCAGAATTCCAAGTTGGTCGATCGAGCGATAGTACTACTCGATCGAGCAACTCTGCTGAAGAAATCACTCGATCGAGTGAAGAACATGGTCGATCGAGCGATCAAAGTACTCGATCCAGTACTTTAAGTGGCGGAAATCCTAATTTAGTATCTAATACCGCCACCGTGTCGTCTTCCTCTGTTGTGGAGACGTCACGCATTGGTAAGGGTAAAGAAAAGGTTGCGGGACCACTCATCGCTACCAGGATACCCTTCCCAAGCCGTCTGAAGGACGCAAGGATCGAGCAACAGTACGGTAAGTTCGTGGACATCGTGAAGAACCTCCAGGTAACTTTCCCTTTTTCCGAACTTGTTACTCAGGTACCCACTTACGCTAAGTTTATGAAGGATATCGTGACGCGTAAGAGAAACTTGAGTGAATTTGAGACGATTTCATTTATGGAAGAGTCTAGTAACCTGCTGCTAAATAAGGCCCCTCCAAAAATAAAAGACCCGGGCAGTTTTTCTATCACTTGTGTCATATGCAATATGGTTATTGATAAGGCCCTTTGCGATTTAGGTGCCAGTGTTAGTGTCATGCCCCTTCCTGTCTGCAAGAAACTGAAGATGAGTCAATTCAAGGTGACCAACATTACCCTACAGATGGCTGATAGATCTGTTAGGAGACCCTTAGGTGTCTTAGAGGATGTGCCTGTGAAAATAGGCAAGCTTTACATCCCAGTAGATTTCATTGTTTTGGATATAGCTGAGGACACCCGGACCCAAATTATCTTAGGAAGACCATTCCTTTGTACAATGGGTCGTTATTGATGTCGACAAGGGCGTCGACTCTTGCGATGAGGGATGACGCTATCACATTCGGTTTGCCAAGATTTAGCCCACCCAATGATAGAGGACACTTGCTATTCGGTCGATATCATTGATGAGTCTATTTATGACTTCTGGTCGGGTTCTTTTATGAAGGACCCACTAGAAGCTCTCATGCTTTTTGATGAGTGTGCAGATAGCCCAGAGGACGATGACGCTGCGTTGGACTTGCTCGTTGATGATTTAGATGAGCATGAAGGAGAGCAGGTGGAACAAATGATCAGCACTCTTTGCTCCATAGAGGTAAAGGTACCGGAACGTAAGCCTCTCCCTTCTCATCTTAAATATGCTTTCTTAGACGATACAGAGCAATATCCAGTCATTGTTAGTGCCAAGCTTAGTGATGAGCAAACACCTCTTTGTTAGCTGTACTTAAGAAAAACAGGAAGGCAATGGGCTATTCATTGGACGATATCACGGGGATTAGTCCCGATATTTGTATGCACAGGATAGAGCGGAGGAGGATCACAAACCTTGCGGACAGGTCGGTCAGCAGTCAACCGAAGATGCAGGATGTCGTGATGGCTGAGGTAATGAAGCTGCTAGACGCAGGTATTATTTATTCTGTCGGTAATTCTAAATGGGTGAGTCCAGTACAGGTGGTCCCGAAGAAAGGAGGGACAACTATAGTTAAGAATGAGAAGAATGAATTAATACCTACTCGCGTAATAACTGGTTGGCGGATGTGTATAGATTACAGACAGCTAAATGCCACCACTAAGAAAGATCACTTTCCCTTCCTTTTATTGATCAAATGGTAGAAAGGTTAGCTTCTCATAAATTTTTCTGCTATTTAGACGGGTATTCAGGGTTCTTTCGGATCCCTATCCACCCGCACGATCGGCCAAGACTACATTTACCTGTCCTAAGGGCGTTTTTGCGTATCGCAGAATGCCTTTTGGTTTGTGCAATGCCCCTGCCACCTTCCAAAGGTGTATGATAGGGATATTTTCAGAGTATATTGAGTCTATCATGGAAGTTTTTATGGATGACTTTAGTGTATATGGAAGTGATTTTTCTGACTGTCTGTCTAACCTTGAGAAAGTGTTGCGTAGTTTGTATTGAGGTTAATCTTGTCTTTGAATCGGGAGAAGTGCCACTTTATGGTCAACGAGGGAGTTGTCTTAGGGCACTTGGTTTCTGATAGGGGAATAGAAGTTGATAAAGCAAAGGTGAAAGTGATTCGGCAATTACCACCTCCTGTTAATGTTAAGGGGGTGAGGAGCTTCCTTGGTGACGCCGGCTTTTATCGCCGGTTTATCAAGGATTTCTCCAAAATTGCTAAACCACTTACACATTCTTTTCGCTAAGGATGCCCCTTTTGTGTTTATCGATGCTTGTCTTTCTGCTTTTAACAGGTTAAAGCAGGCCTTAGTCTCCGCGCCGATTATACAGCCTCCCAACTGGGACTTGCCGTTTGAGATCATGTGCGATGCGAGTGACTATGCACTAGGAGCGGTGCTTGGCCAGAGAAAGGACAAAGCCTTGAACGCTATTTACTATGCGAGCCGAACTCGGATGAGGCTTAAGTGAAGTACACTACCATCGAGAAGGAGTCATTAGAAGTAGTTTATGCCTTAGAGAAGTTTCGTACTTATTTAGTTGGGTCGAAGTCCCCGTTTTACCGACCATGCAGCTTTGAGGCATCTCCTTGCTAAGAAGGAGGCTAAACCACGGCTATCGAGATGGATACTCCTTCTTCAGGAGTTTGATTTGCAGATTAAGGATAAGAAAGGAGTTGAGAACGTTGTAGTTGATCACTTGTCGCGATTGATGCGACAAGAAGGGGAAGATTCTCTACCCATTGATGATTCTTTTCCTGACGATACTTTATTTGTTGTTGTGTCGTCTATTGTTAACCAAGAACCTTGGTATGCGATATAGCTAACTTCGTTGTCGGTGGCGAGCAGCGGCGCCTTTGACCTTTCTCATCCCAAAGAAGCGTTTTCTATATAACGCTAAGCGATTTCAGGATGACCCTTACTTGTTTAAGGAATGTGCGGACGGTCTCTACAGACGGTGTATTCCGCAGTGGGAGACCAAAATAGTCCTGGAAGGCTGTCACTCCTCTTCATATGGTGGTCACCACGGTCCATCGCGCACCGTGGCTAAGGTACTTCGATCTGGTTTTTACTTGGCCTTCTTTGTTTACTCGACGCCAAGTCTTTTGTTTCACTTGTGATGGTTGCCAACGATCGGGAACATTTCGAAGAGACATGAGATGCCACAAAACGGCATCCTAGAGGTTGAGGTTTTCGATGTCCGGGGCATTGATTTCCAAGGACCGTTCCCATCCAAGAAGGTAACAGTACATCTTAGTAGCAGTAGACTATGTGTCAAAATGGGTTGAGGCAATTGCTTCACCTCATTGTGATGGTAAGACCGTGATAAAGATGTTTAAAAAGATCATATTCCCCCGTTTTGGTGTCCCTAGGGTCGTCATTAGTGATGGGGGATGCATTTTAAGGAAAAGAAACTCACTTCCATACTGTCTAGAGTTGGTGTCCAACACTGGCGTGGTTTGGGGTATCATCCCCAAACTAGTGGTCGGGTAGAGGTCTCTAATCGCGAGTTGAAAGAGATCTTGTCTAAGGTAGTTTCTAAATCACGGAAAGACTAGAGTCTTAAGCTAGATGACACATTATGGGCTTACAGAATCGCTTTAAGACACCAATTGGTGCATCACCTTATAGGTTAGTTTATGGGAAATCGTGTCACTTACCTCGTTGAGTGGAATGTAAGGCCTGGTGGGCAATTCGTGAGCTTAATTATGATCCTAAATTGTGTGGTCAGAATCGTCTTTTGCAGCTAGATGAATTAGAGGAGTTTAGGCTTAATGCCTATGACAGCTCGCGCATTTACAAGGAAAAGACGAAGAGATGGCATGACAAGAGAATCCTACCTCGGGAGTTTCATGTGGGGCAGAAGGTCTTTGCTAATTAATGCCCTACCGAGACTATTTCCTGGCAAGTCAAGTCCGGATGGAGTGGTCCATATACGGTGACAAATGTTACAAATTTGGATCCGTAGAGCTTGAAGATTCCGAGGGTCATAGATTCAAGGTGAATGGCCAATATGTGAAGCATTACCACGAGGCGAGTGAAGCGGACAACCGCGTTGAAGTCTTGCGCGTCGACGAGCTTGACGCGCCGCTTAATCGATGCCGAGAAGGTCGTGCGGGACCTCTTAAACCAGCGCTCTCCGGGAGGCAGCCCGGACTGTTTTATTTGTACTTTTGTTGAACTATTTGTTTTTCTTTAGCTTTACGTTGAACTTTAGACGCTGTTTTATGAACCTCCTTTGTACTTTCCTTGCGTTTAATGCGTCTTTTGCAGGTCAAAGCACTCGATCGAATGATTTGGTGTTCGATCGAGCACTTTCTGATGCAGCCGGTTACTCGATCGAGTAAAAATGTCCTCGATCGACCAGATCCAAACCCGTGTTTACTCGATCGAATGATTTGGTGTTAAATCGAGCACATTCTAGTGCACCGGTTCATTCGATCGAGCTGTTCCAGGTACTCGATCGAATGGTTATGACCTCCAGCTGCTGTTTTACGTCTATGGAGCCACTGTTTGACTTTCTTTGACCTCCCATGTACATGGTCGGTTTGGGGAGGTCCCTCCTTACGACGTTTTGTAAGTTTTCCGACTCCACTTTTCCTTTTCCTTTCAAGTTTGCATTTCTTTCCCTATTTTTAGTACAATGAGGACATTGTACGGTTTGGTTTGGGGAGGTATGCATCCATATCTGTGTCTGCATGTTTTCTTGCATTTCTGCTTCCATATTTATTATTTCCGCATGCATTGTTGTTTGTTTTAATCCAAAAAATCATAAAATTCAAAAAAAAAATTCAAAAAAAAAATTTCATGTTTGATTTGAGTCGGAACGTTTGAACATTGACGCTACTTGGAACCCTTATTTGAGCCTTGCATTTTCTTGACATTTAGTTGGCGTGATTATGTGTACAATCTACGAGTTTTTGTTTCTTCCTTACCTGAACAAATAGACTTGATTCATTATGTCGGCAAGCTACATTACATTCTGAGGCTAGAGCTTTATAAACTGGTGACATTCATGACCGGTTTCATTTAGGATGTGAGTAGTACTCTCTCTAAGACATGTAACATCAATTTGCATAAGCATGAGTCTAGTCTTCTTAATACCTGTATGCATTCGGTCTGTGGATGGTGACACATGTTAGGAGAGGCAGTCCCCTTTATTTCATTCTACCCATGAGCCTCACATAGCCAAATTGCCCTTTTTGTCCTATCAACTACTTTCTATAATACTTCCTACCCTAGCTGAGCTAGTAACGAGTAGTTCTTGGAATGTTTTTTTGCAATATGGTCATATTATCTGAATTCAGAAGAAAGTGGAAGAATTGAAGGGAAAGAAAGAAAGAAGGAAATTGTCGATTTGTTGAGAAAAAAGAAAAATGAAAAAAAAATGAAAAAAAAAGAATGAGAAATGCGAAAAAAGAAAAGAAAGAGAAAAAAAAAAAGAGCAGAAAGATTATTTTTGAAAAAGAATCAGAATTGCATAATGATTCACACTCCCATGCCTTATCTATATTTTATGGGGAGTTGACGGTATTTGGTGTTTGTGAGTTTAGTGCATAATTTTGCACCGTTTTATCTTGACGTCATAAGTACGAAGTTGGGATGCAGTTACTATTTGGATCTGATGTTGCTAGCCTGGCTACTAACCCCACATATCCAAATTCATTTTAGCCCCTTCTTACCCACTACCTCACTTACCCAAATGTAAGTCCTCAGCACGTGTCTTGGTCATTAGTATGGTTGGAATGCTTATGTACGGTTGTAGAGACTTTATTCATGTTGACTGCATGCATGTTCTTATAGGTCGAGTTAGGTGAGTGTCTTACTTCTTTCTATCTTTCACATATATACTCACCTTATGCCTGTTTTTGAGTGACGAGCGACCCGTGAGAGTCCGATACCTTTTGAGTCTTGCAAGGTCGACGGTTCAGTAAGTTTGAAACATTAATTTAACTCGTTTGCACTTTTTACTGCTACTTTGTCATGTTATCGCTTTAAATTGGTTCTAGTGGGTGCTTTGTAGCTGATGCGTTCGTCCCGTTCCATTGTTCATCCTTTAGTTGCATTCATATTTGCTTGGGGACAAGCAAAGGTTTGGTTTGGGGAGACTTGATGCGTGTCTTTTATATAAGGTTTTCACCTCATTTTTACACGCATTTCTGTGCTTTTTATGTAGCATCTGGCTACAAATACCCCCGAATATTCTACTTTGGTCCGTTTATTGTAATTTGTAGGGATTGACTGAAGAGAAGCTAAATCGAGCCTTAACTGTCCCAATTGCATGCATTCATGGAAAATAAGGAGCCGGAGCTTGGAAATCTAACACTTGGAAGACGCATGAGCCGAGGTTGGGAAGAAATTCAAGGTCTAACGTGCCTATGTAGCTCGATCGAGTGGTTAACTGCTCGATCGAGTGCTTTATACACTCAAGATTGATCGATCGAGCTGTTTGAGGGGTCGATCTAGGAGTTTATGCTAGTGGTGCTCGATCGAGTGGGTCACATCTACTCGATCGAGTGGTTTGGTGATGATATTGCTCGATCGAGTAGATTATCCTTGCTCGATCGAGTGGTGTCATGTGTTTTAGTTAATTTCCGCCTAATTATTTATGGGCTTTTGTAATCAGTCCATAGATTAGGTTTTGAGAGTGAATTTTAGTATAAGACTGGAGAGGAGTAATTACGTTACTCATCTCTTGACTTGGTTGTTTTCATTGCGACTTTGGTCACTGTTCCTTGGATCTCATTCTCTACACTTTGCTACTCGGATTCGGTATTATCAATCTAGTTTAATTCTCATTTTATTGACTTGCTTTAAACTCTTCTCTTCTCTTCTTTGTTACAATTGCTTAGTTGAATTCTTATTAATTTCATCATCATGTTTAGTCTTAATTATTTGGTTATTGTAATTGTTAGTCCGACGATTATGAGTAGCTAATTTCCCTATGCTAAGACTATAGGGGATCCATAATATGAAGGGAGAGTAGTCGATTTACTAGGTTAATGTTTGGTCTTTGTCTTTGTTGTTTAAATGCTACAATTAATTGTAACTGCCTAATTGAGTCGACGCAGTTAGACCCTTATTCTTAGTGGACCTTGACCTGGACCGAAAGGTTGGAAGAGGCAGACTAGTAGCGAACAATAGAGTATTGCAGCGAGGGCGAAAGTTAAACTGTTTACACTTTAGGGTGAATTAAGGACCGAAAGGTGACGTTCACTACCCCTTAGACCGTCTTGCTTTGACACAGGACCTAGACTACTCAACCAGATGATTATGGTGAACCGTTTGTCTTAGCTATTCTCCTTTATCTGTTAAACTCCTCCCTTTTATTTCTCTTTTCCTTACCCTCTTAGTTTAGAAATCACATTTTATAAACCCCCAATTTGGTTACCTTGACGAACCTAGTTTTAGCAGACAATTTCCTACCTCTCTGTGGATTCGACCCGACTTCCCTAGCTATATTAGTTAGAGCCAGTTGGTTATTTTTGACAGGTACGCGACAGACGTGTCAGTGACCTATCTACACCTACCTCGGGAAGAAAATCAATTTGCGGATGCTCTTACAAAACTCGCATCTTTAATTAATATGCCAGATGACATGGTGGAAATGCCTTTGTGTAGCGAACGACGATCAGAGCCAGCTTATGTCCACCAAATCACCGACGAAGAGGAAGTCACATAGGAGCCTTGGTTCCAAGCAATCCTAAATTTTAAACTCAATGGTACCTATCCACCGGATATGGACAAAAGGGAACAACGTGCTATACACCTACTAGCTTCCCAATACGTTCTCATGCAAGGAGAGCTATAAAAAAGAACACCACTTAGTGTAATCCTACGTTGCCTTGATCATTCACAGGCGCGGAAAGTAATGGAAGAAGTTCATGATGGAGAATGCGGTCCTCACATGAGTGGGCCCATGTGTTGGGGCTGGTGTCCTTTACAGTTAGTGCAAGGACTTATAAATCTCTAAAAGGATCAAAGGGTATACTTTTGTATTGTAATCAGTTGGTCCACGTTTATCAATAATGGTTGGCTTGCTAGATAAGTTTGATGTTATTGTCATAAAGATGGCGGTGATCAACTGGTCCCTAAAAGTCACACCTATAGGATACGTTTGAGAGATGTGACGGTATGAAAATACAGTCATATTGATGCCAAATTTGACTAACCAGTTAGTCCGAGTTATTTGACTAATAATTAGTCAAAATGTGATGTTGAGATATTTTATTTAATACGGATTAAATAAAAATGGCTAAGACGAATTAAGCGGTTAATTCGTAAATTAAATATAAAGCGATTTATATTTGATTAATGTATATTGAATGAATTAATTATACGATATTGTCTTTGTCGGACATGTATTAATAATTCAACTAATCCGTGTTATTAGTTGATGCTTTAATAACCGATAACCGATGACAATTTATAACTAAACCGCGTCATATACATTTTAGCAATTTACGAACCGGACCATGAGCTAAAACTAAAAGGAAGTGGAAGCCCACTTCCCAAGAGAGCCCACGGTCTAGCCGGCCAAGTGAGGACAAACGAGAGGATTTTCTCTCTTTTGGAACCTAATTCATTTTGACAAAAATTTTAGGGTTTTGAGAGACATTTTTCCTCTCAAAACTTTAGATCTCACATCTAAAAGAAAACTCACAAAATAATCCTCTCAATATTGTAAGGCAATTAGAGGATTCATTCTAGCACAAGGGCATTTCTCAGACGATCTTGGGTGCATCATTTAGGAGGAGATCTACTTTGATCTCTCATTGCCAATTTGCACTAGGACCGAAGGTTAATTCTTAATCTTTATCGTCTCTTTGTTGTTTTCGTTTATGACAATAAATCACGTATAAAATTTGCGTTATAGTCCTAATTTTATAGGGTATTATACGGATATAACCCTACAAGTGGTATCAGAGCGAGGCCACGTAAATTTTTCTATGTGATTTTCATCAAACGAATTTTGAATCGGTGAATTTTTGCTTAAAAATTGGTGCGGCGTATATTTTTTCCTCGGCAATTTTTTTTTTTTTGTTGCGTTTTTTTTTGTGCCTTGGGATCCGTGTCATGTTTACACGGTGATGGTTGTCGTTTGTCTTGCTTTCATTTTGATCTTTGCATATTGTTTTGTAATCGATATTCATTGCAATATGTTAAAGATCTATCAAAATGTTTGCATAAAATTTCGTGCGGCACAAAATTTTTTTGTCTCGGCCAATTTTTTTTTTCCTTTGGAAAACCGTGTGGCCTTTGATGTTCACGGCCTGTTTTTCTGATTTTTGCATAGATTTGTGTGCCACACAATTTTGATAGATCATTCGATCTTTTGTTTTCAATCGTTCTTTGCATGTTGTAATTTTAATCGATAATCATTGCAATATGTTAAAGATGTATCAATTGTAGTTCAGTTCTATACGGATTAGATTAAAATTGCAATTGGGTTTTTCAAACCGTTTTGTTTTGATCTATTGTTGCTCACGTTTTGAGCCGGAAATTTTTTTTTGTTCATTTGTTGCTCTCGGTTTTCAGCAATAAAATAAAATAAAAAAAAAAAAAAATTTTGGTACTGTTCACGGTCAGACCGTGAAGAAGAAAAAAAAAATTTTATTGTTTGTTTTTTTTTCTCGGCCAATTGTGCATAATACGGATTTATGCATTCGCTTGATAGTGAAACGGTTCACCCACGAACAATTTGGTTACTTTAAAACGATTTAAAGTAACGGATTATCACGGATTAAAATTAACTTGACTAAAGCGGTTTTGTCACATAATTTTAATCATTAAAGGTGGTTTGATTAAATTTGACATAATTACGAAATTATGTCACGAATAAATTTAAATTTTAGTTGATGCATTTTATTTATCATTATTTTGAATATTTTGAATGTTTACATTACGTATTTATTTATTTATTTTACAATCGGTTGTAACTTAGTGTGGCCTTAGTAGAACGTGTTACCGTAATGATGGAACACGGTCTTGGTTGTATTTTGAGATCTCGTATCTCCCTTTTTATTTCTTTTAATTACAGTTTTTTTTTAGAATGTAAATAGGTTTATATTTTGTAAATTTTAATTGTAATTTTGAGAAGACTAAAGATGGAGATCGGATGCTCACTCCCGCTGCATGTACTAAGATGGAACATCAAGACAAGCTTCTCGGGTCCAACGGTGGATTCCAAAGTTGTTTTTTTGTTCTTTTTACTAGGATAGGCCACACTAGGAATTTTTATTTACGTATTGCATTCATTTATTTATTTTATCGTATCGATAGATTGCATCATATTCCGCCTAAAAACCAAACCACCTAATAATTGCATGAAAACTGACTCATGTAGAGGTCACGCGTTAGTTTTCTATGACATTCATATGTCACACGATTTAAGCCATCATCTAAATTAATTCATTCACGCAGTTGCTAGTTATTCGTTCACTTAAAATGAATTTAAACTTAGTTGATGGGATCTTCCTCGTATAAACCAAAATTGAGAATAGTCTTTATAGGTCAAACTCCAATGAGTCCCTTCTTCGTCGGTAGGCATAATATGACCCCTTCTACGTCGGGTAAGTTGGAACCGATTGACCTATTTTATCTCAACACTATGGTCACTCGTACGATCCTGTGATTATGGTGGACTATAGATAGGATTTACGGAAATCTATCGACCAAGAGTTTTTACGGAAGAACTAGCTAAACAGTTGGCTTATCAATTTACGGAAATTGAGTCTTGGGATCACTTGTATTATTCTTGAGGGAGATCAATTATACAAGTGCAATGAGTCTACACGATTAAAATGAATTTTAAATAGACTTAAATCACCTCGATGAGTTGCTTATTTCGTTTTTGTTTTTCTTTCTTTTTCAGCGTAGATCAAGTTTTTTAAACTGCTAATAACATAATGGCTGGCATCCTCGATGACCCAATGCCAAGTGCCACATTGGACCGTGAGTCCTGGCTTCGGATCTTTATGAATCAGATGAATCGGTCTACTAGATCGAAGAATGATGGATCAAACTTCGCGGAATGGGAAGCGGCATTACGGAATGCGCCACTGCCGACGGGAAGCTCAAGTATCCGATCGAGCCCCTCCCGCCAACCCCGTGCCCCACGGCTCGAGTTAACGAGGTCTCCACGTATAGCGACTTCGTCATGGAAGCGGGTGCGATTAAAAACGTACTCATTTTTGCAATGGAATCCAATTTGCAGAAACGCTTCATAGCCCAAGGTGCAAACAAGATTTTCACCACGCTCACTAAGGAATTCTCGAAAGCACCGAGAATCGTGACCTATGAGCATACCACTCGCTTCTTTGATGCGAGACTCCGAAAGGGCCAACCGGTTAGCCCACACATTCTCGGATGATTGAGAATGTCGAGAGACTCGAGACGCTTCATTGTAAAATCAGGCGAGAACATCGTGATTGACCGCATGCTTCATTCACTCCACGATGGTTTTGCGCTCTTTAGAGCGAATTACTATATGAATGATTTGAAGAAAAGTCCCCATGAATCGCACTCCCTTCTCGTTCGCACCGAGAAGGACATGAAGTTCAGGGGGAGCTTGAAATGGGATGTTCTTGTTGTGACAAACAAGGGAAAGGGTAAGGGCAAAGCTCGAGCAAACCTAGCGAGGGTAAACCGAAGTTCAAGAAGTCGGGTCCAGGTAAGAGTGGGCCTAGTGAGTCGAGCACCTCATCAGGCGCGACAAAGAGAAAGAATGAAAACATGGAATGCCATCATTGCCACAAGACTGGGCATTGGAGGCGTACATGTCCTGTTTATCATGAGGACTTAAAGGCAGGTCGAGTTAAACCTGTTGGTATGTCTTCATCCTCTTCTACTTTTATTCATATGATTGAGATTAACCATGCAAGTTACGGAACTTGGGTACTTGATACTCGTTGTGGTTCTCATCTCGTAATCATGTGCGGGGCTCCAAACATCGAACCCCTCGTAAAGGGTGAGGTGGACTGCGTGTTGGGAATGGAGCACGAGTGGTCGCTCCTCAAGGGGAACATATGTGATCCACTTCCTAGCGGATTTGAGTTATTTTTATATAATCGCTATTATGTACCAGTCTTTTCCAAAAACATTATTTCAGTTTACGACTTGACAAACTTGGATTTTCATTTGTAATAGAGAATAATACTTGCATTTTATCATTACACGATATGATTTATGGCAAGCAAGGCCTCCATGAACGGAATTTATGTTTTAGATCGGACCACCGAAATATTACACGTAATGAATAAAAAGTTAAAGGTTGGTGACAAAGATCAAACGTATCTATGGCAACGCCGTATGGGACACATTAATGAGAAACGCGTGAAAAAAATTTCATAAAGAATGGAGCTATCTCGGCCTTTGATTTTCAATCATTTGGCACGTGTGAATCATGTCTCATCGGTAAGATGACTCGGATTTCCTTCAAAGGTGTTGGAATGCGCGCTGCTGACCTATTAGGACTCATACACACGGATGTATGTGGACCTATGTCAATCACCGCACGAGAAGGCTATAGGTATTTCATCACTTTCACGGACGATTTAAGTAGATATGGCTATGTCTACTTAATGAAGCACAAAAGTGAATCCTTTGAGAAATTCAAGGAATACCAGAATAGGGTACATAACCTATTGGGTAGAAAGATTAAAACACTGCGTTCGGATCGTGGTGGCGAGTATCTTTCTCACGAGTTTGATCAACACCTAAAGGATTTGTGGGATTGCCCTACGCTTAACTCCACCGAACACCTCGGTTGAATGGTGTGTCCGAACGGAGAAATCGAACACTACTTGATATGGTTTGATCCATGATGAGTCACACTTGTTGCCGACTCATTATGGGGTTATGCTCTTCTCATCACCGCTCTAATACTTAACCGAAGTCCGTCTAAAGCTCATGACAAGACTCCATATGAACTATGGAAGGGAACGGTCCCTAACTTATCCTTTATACGGGTTTGGGGCTGCGAGGCTTATGTCAAGTGGAGACACGAGGATAAGCTCGGCCCGCGATCGGTCAAGACATACTTTATAGGTTATCCTAAAGGAACACTTGGTCATTACTTCTATTCGCCAACCGAACAACGTGTTTTTGTTGCGGCTAGTGCGACATTCTTAGAGAAGGAATTTCTCGAGAATGCAAAGAGTGATAGAACCTTCGACCTGTCGGAGATTCCAGAACCAAATACCGAGCAACCATTGGAGGAACCAATTTCTTCAATCCCTGCCATGTGAATATTCCCGAGGAACCTAGGAGGTCCGGAAGAGTCTCTATTCCTCCGGACAGATACATTGGTATGGTCGAGGAACATGACATAGATGACGCTCTACTCTTAACGAGTAGTGAACCCGCAACCTATAAAGGTGCCATGACTAGTTCCGACTCAAAGCTATGGCTTGAGGCCATGCAATCCGAGATGGACTCTATGTATGAGAACAACGTATGGGATCTTGTTGACTTACCTGCTAAGGTTCGTCCCCTTCAATGCAAATGGCTTTACAAGATAAATCATTCTGTGGAAGGTCAACAAGATATCTATAAAGCACGACTAGTTGCTAAAGGTTTCACCCAAGTGCCAGGTTTGCACTACGATGAAATTTTCGCACCCGTAGTCATGCTGCGTTCCATTCGGATTATCTTAGCGATTGCCGCTTTTCATGACTATGAAATTTGGCAAATGGATGAGAAAATCGCCTTCTTAAACGGCTTTTTGGAGGAAGAGTTGTACATGGTACAACCCGAAGGTTTCATCGATCCAGAACATCCTAATAAAGTGTGCAAGCTTAAGCGTTCCGTTTATGGACTTAAGCAAGCATCTCGGAGTTGGAATCATCGCTTCGACCAAGTGATTAAAGAGAATGGATTTACTCGATCGGTCGAGGAACCATGTCTTTATATCAAGTCGAGTGGGAGCAAGATTGTCTTCCTAATATTGTATGTCGATGACATACTCCTAATTGGGAATGACATACCTCTCTTAACTTCGGTGAAAGTATGGTTGAAAAACCATTTCCAGATGAAAGATCTGGGTGAGGCACAAAGAATTCTGGGCATCCGTATCTATCGAGATAGATCACGACGGATGTTATCTCTCAGTCAGGAGTCTTACATAGACAAAGCTCTAGAGAGATTCAGCATGACTAACTCCAAGAAGGGGTTTCTTCCTATGGCTCAAGGGGTGCATTTGAGCAAGTCTCAGGCACCAGAGACACCGGAAGAGAAAGAGCGCATGACACGGATTCCTTATGCCTCGGCTATAGGATCAATCATGTATGCCATGATATGCACACCTCCGGATGTGGCATATGCATTGAGTATGACAAGTCGATTCCAACAACATCCAGGTGAATCACATTGGATGGCTGTCAAGAACATTCTTAAGTACCTACGGAGGACTAAAGATTGGGCATTGACTTATGGAGGCGAACAAAAGCTATGCGCAATTCTGTTACGCAGATGCTAGCTTCCAAACGGATCGTGATGACTCGAAATCTCGGTGATTCGTTTTTACTCTTAATGGCGCCGCAGTCACTGGAAGAGTTCCAAACAAAGTGTTACAAAGAGATTCTACGACCGAGTCCGAGTACTATGCCACGTCCTGGTCGCAAAGGAAGCGATATGGATGCGTCAATTCTTACAAGGACTATCCGTAGTGCCTAGTTCGAATGACCCGATCACCATCTATTGCGACAATAGAGGTGCCATCTTCCAAGCTAAGGAGCCAAAGTCTAGCAACAAGTCTAGACATGTACAACGGAAAGCTCATCTAATCCGAGATTACGTGGAGCAAAAGGAAGTAGTGATAGAAAAGATTGCTACAGATGATAACATAGCAGATCCTCTCACTAAACCATTACGACAAGATAAGCATGAAGGGCATGTTAATTCCATGGGAATTAAACGTGTTCCTAAGTTGTAGTACTCTTTTATGGATTAGATTCATTCTCTCTTGTACTCTATACGACATCATCGTTTTGATATTTTATATATTTTGTTTTTCATGTGGATTTGTACGACAAATTTTGAACACCACAAAGTGAACTGAACAAACATTATATTTTTGGTCCTTAATTGCCCACGTGAGGTGATAACTCAAGGTAATTATTTTGTGACGTTGGTTGATGGTGGGTTCAACGAGCCATAAGTCAACCTATTGACCGACCAATCACGAAGCGGGTTATACGGATATCTCGTAGGACACAATTGTGACATCAACGTGGAGTCCTAAATGTTTTATAACATTCGGTGCCCGGTCGTGGATAGGACCTCCATGGTGATCCTAAGAGTCGATTCTTTTGACTATCGATTGTCTCTTGAGACTAAGACAGATTTTGGGTAACTTTGGTTTCTTTCTCACGGTCATCCGTAATGTGGGCCAAGTAGGTTGTTTCGGGTCATTTCATGCTGTGCTTAGATCGGAAGGAGTTCGAGTTGAAGGAAATATTCAGCCTTTATCGTACTCGATATTTCTCGGGGCCACTCGAGGAGTCAGAATCGAAATGCATGGCCATGCTCGAATACGAATTCGTTTTATCAGTTAAGTTACTCTCTAGTCGGGGAAACCACTCTTGATACAGATCGATTGTAAGATACGACCTTTGCGGATCCGGATCTGCAAATTGTTTTACATTGAGTGGGAGAAATTTTAAATGAATATGAGAATCGGTTATCGCACATACACTTGTACGGACAAGTGGGAGTTTGTTGGAGCTGTGTCCTCCAGTTTGTGCGGATAACGTCATTGCACATACACTTGTACGGACAAGTGGGAGCTTGTTGGGGCTGGTGTCCTTTACAGTTAGTGCAAGGACTTATAAATCTCTAAAAGGATCAAAGGGTATACTTTTGTATTATAATCAGTTGGTCCACGTTTATCAATAACGGTTGGCTTGCTAGATAAGTTTGACGTTATTGTCATACAGATGGCGGTGATCAACTGGTCCCTAAAAGTCACACCTATAGGATACGTTTGAGAGATGTGACGGTATGAAAATACAGTCATATTGATGCCAAATTTGACTAACCAGTTAGTCCGAGTTATTTGACTAATAATTAGTCAAAATGTGATGTTGAGATATTTTATTTAATACGGATTAAATAAAAATGGCTAAGACGAATTAAGCGGTTAATTCGTAAATTAAATATAAAGCGATTTATATTTGATTAATGTATATTGAATGAATTAATTATACGATATTGTCTTTGTCGGACATGTATTAATAATTCAACTAATCCGTGTTATTAGTTGATGCTTTAATAACCGATAACCGATGACAATTTATAACTAAACCGCGTCATATACATTTTAGCAATTTACGAACCGGACCATGAGCTAAAACTAAAAGGAAGTGGAAGCCCACTTCCCAAGAGAGCCCACGGTCCAGCCGGCCAGTGAGGACAAAAGAGAGGATTTTCTCTCTTTTGAAACCTAATTCATTTTGACAAAATTTTAGGGTTTTGAGAGACATTTTTCCTCTCAAAACTTTAGATCTCACATCTAAAAGAAAACTCAAAAAATAATCCTCTCAATATTGTAAGGCAATTAGAGGATTCATTCTAGCACAAGGGCATTTCTCAGACGATCTTGGGTGCATCATTTAGGAGGAGATCTACTTTGATCTCTCATTGCCAATTTGCACTAGGACCGAAGGTTAATTCTTAATCTTTATCGTCTCTTTGTTGTTTTCGTTTATGACAATAAATCACGTATAAAATTTGCGTTATAGTCCTAATTTTATAGGGTATTATACGGATATAACCCTACACCATGATGACAAAGAAAATCACACGTTTGGGGTATTATTGGACCACAATGGAATCCAATTGCGTCAAATACGTAAGACATTGCCACAACTGCCAAATCTTCGGGAATGTATAGCATGTCCCTCCTTCATTGCTCTATTCGATGACATCTCCTTAGCCATTTTCTGCCCGGGGAATTGATATAATCGGGAAGATAACTCCAAAAACAGAGGTCACCGCTTTCATCCTCGTGGCAATTGACTATTTCACCAAATGGGTAGAAGCGGCTTCCTACACTAGTCTCACAGCTAAAAAGGTGGCAAAGTTCATACAAAACAACATCATCTGTCGATACGGTTGCCCACATGAGATCATTAATGATAATGGATCGCATTTCCAAGCCGAAACTGAGCAATTGCTAGCCAAGTACAAAATTAGGCATCACCACTCTTCGCCATATAGACCACAGACTAATGGCGCGGTAGAGGCGGCAAACAAGAATGTTGTCACAAAATCTCAAGAAAATGATTGACAACTATCGAGATTGGCCAAGCAAGATACCCTTTGCTTTGTGGGGATATCGCACATCAGTTAGGACGCCCACTGGGGCCACCCCTTTCAATTTGACCTATGGCATGGAAGCTGTACAACCAGTCGAGTTAGAAATACCATCCTTGCGTATCTTACTCGGAAGTCAAATCCCGGAAGCCGATTGGAAAAAGGGATAGATACGAATAACTCATCCTCCTGGATGAACGTAGACTACGTGCATTACATAATGTCCAAACATATCAAGAACGCATCAAACGAGTCTTCAACAAAAGGGTCAAGCCAAGGAACATCAAGGAAGGAGACTTAGTACTCAAGTCAGTTAGAGCTCTTTTACCTGTCGATCCACGGGGAAAATTCAAACCTAATTGGGCCGGGCCATTTCTAGTCAAGTCCATACTTCCCGGGGTGAGGTTAGGATCATAGACTAGATGGGAATGAATTCGCCAACCCGCAAACCTTGACCAACTAAAACGGTACTATGCCTAGAATAGGAACAAAAAACGCGCCTCGCGTAACCTCACGTGTCGCCCTTGTGGCACTAAATAAACGGCCCCCGGCCAAGCTGAAATAAGCTAATGTCACTCTGCTCTTGCATTTTGACAATTTTTCATCCTCATATCATCAAATAAACTAAATTGCACCTTAAGAGTAAGTAAAAGCTCATGCTTATCTTCTAAAGTTCATTACAAGCTCTTGCTTAGAACAATTATTCTTTTACATTTACTCGAACTACGCGCTAGGGTTTGATTTCATTTTTAAATGAATACGTAGGCAATCCTTCACAGGATACAACCCATTAACTTCAATTGTAAATAGAAGGACATCTGAAATTGCATTTGGAATTCAACAAGAATAATAAATAGAAAATCACAACGGTTTCATAACCAATTAACCTCTTTTATTTCATTCATTTCTAATAATAATAATAATAATAATAATAATAATAATAATAATAATAATAATAATAATAATAATAATAATAATAATAATAATAATAATAATAATAATAATAATAATAATAATAATAATAATAATAATAATAATAATAATAATAATAATAATAATAATAATAATAATAATAATAATAATAATAATAATAATAATAATAATACGTTACATAATAATAATAAAAATAGGCTAGGATTCTAAAAACCCCCACCTTCTTATTACAATAATAATAATAATAAAGGTTTGGGCTATTCCTCCATCTTTCCTTTGCCCTTGTCATTTTTGTCATACTTCTTGTCACGACCTCAAGCCGGACGCTCCTGCGCCACTTCGGACCTAATCACCAACGGTCTTTCTCGAGGCCTAGCCTTCCCATTCTTGTCAATCACTTTGTCCACGACAGGAGAGGTCTTCAGTTTCTTCGAAGGATGAACAACTCGAAACCCGGCTTCCTCCTCTCCCTCAGTCAGATGCTTCTCTTTCTCCTTTTCCACTTCGCGCACCTTGTAGTCAACGGGCTCACGCTTCCTCAATCTCTCACGGTCCTCCGGAGTAGTAGCTTTCCTCCACCGCAGATAGGAGTCCGACACCCATAAGGCACTAACAGAAGAGTTCAAGAACCACACGTTCCTTCGACTCTCAGTAGTAAGCGCCACGGCAGTCTGCGGGACAGTATCAAGCTTTGGGATCATCTGTTTTAGTCCAACTTGTCTCATCAACCTCTCCGGGAAGATGCATACCATGAATTCCAAGCCAGGAATGCGCACAGATCGGGTAGGGTCCAAGGAAGATACTCCAGTGACAGATTTGAGATGCCGCCATGGTACAACCCATCTAATCAAGGGGCCATCATCACTCTTCAGTTTGTTTTCCCAGTAATTGCAGACCCGAGTGAAGTCCACCATGTAAAGCCTGGTCCTCATAGCAATCGAGTGAGCATGATAAGAAGGAACATGAACTGGGGGCTCAATCAATCGATGGCGCTCCATAAGCCAGACCTACCAAAAGCAGGTATTAGACGAAAAAAAAGCAAAAAAAAAAGAAAAAAAAAGAAAAAAAAAACGAAACAAAAAAACGAAACAAAAAAAAGAAAGAGAGAAAAAGAAAAGTGTTCTTTTACCTGCAGAATAAAGGGACTCCCCAAATAAGGTAGGTCGCGATTGGCTTTCCTGTTATCCAAACCCAATAGGATCAATCCTAAGCATAAACAAGCTGGGCTCCTGCGCAGTTCCATTTGTTCAACTAGGCCCAGAAGACGGGGATCACCTCTCAAATCTTCATCAACATGTCCTTGAAGGACATATACATGCAACAAGCAAAACCCAAATGCCCTTCGCCTAGCAACATAAGAGATGGTGGGGTCGGCCTTATTAATGAATCGGTCAATAAAGTCCAACATTCGCACTCCTTTCAAGGTCACTAGACGATCCACCTCAATTCTTGTCAATCCGAGCAAGTCTCTAAATTTGTTCTTATACCCTTGTGAAGTAAAAGGAATAGCAGACAAGTGTTCCGGGTCCCACCCACCGATCGCGGCAATTTCTTCAGGAAATGGGCAAATGTCACCTCCGTGGAAAGCAAAGACGTGATAATTCGGGTCCCAATAATCAAGACAAGCATCTAGGAATAGTTTGACCACCTTGATAAGCTTCAAGCTCAACAATGATCCAAGATTATAAGCACCCATGTCGTGTTTCTCCATGTTAGAAAACTCGTTGGTCCATTCTTTTAGGTGAATCTCTAAAGTATTCATGATGAGTGTTTGTTTTGAGGACTTTATGTAATAAGACGAGGAAGAAACGGAAGAATTGTGTGAATAAAACCTCTATCGACGTCTCCTTTTATACTGAAACTTGTTTCCTAAAATCTGCCAGGACGGAAACACTGGGAACAAAGCGCAAAGACACCATCTGCGCCTCTTCAAAGGGACGCAGCTCCTGCTGCGCCTCTTCCTCAGCAATGTTTCTGTGATTTTCCGCGTTGGATATTTCCTAAATTCTTTAACGAATAATTTCCTATTCATACGGGTTATTGTTTTGGCAAATACGTCAAAATTACCATAGTTCGTGTTTCCTAATTTCGCGGATGCGTATTTCGAGACAATATCGACATTTTCGTCATTTTAGCACACTTGTACATTTCTTTTAATTTTCTTTTCAGGAAATCATTTCACTCTCCATTTCAAACTTATACATTTTTTGTTTTCTTTTTTTAGGGGGTAACCCTCCCTACCGTCCGGTCATTTCCGACCAGTTTTTTGCATTTTTGCATTTTCAAGTCATTTGTTTTGCGCTAATTTAGGCCATATGTACAAATACATGCTCTATGTGATTTCAATGTAAATTTCGGCAGCATGACGGCGTAAACCGTCATCTACCAAACCTGTTCAAAGCTAACCTGCATGTGCAAGCAACACAACCCAGCAACAAAGGCACTCAGGCCATCATATACAACCAAAAAAGGGATGTGTACACCAAACTGGGGGCTCGAGCCCCAAGCAAAGTCCAAAATGTCCAAAATGTAGGTCCTAAAATGTACAAATGTGCAAAATACAGCCAACAAAAAATAACAACAACAAAACTACTGCCGGTCGCCGCCTAACTCCGTAACTCTCGCCTCGAGAGCAAAGAACCTCGGCGTCGCGAACCTCGAGCTCTCTCAACAGACGAGCCGTCTCCTCCCGAGATCGGGCAAGCTCTCGCTCCACTCACGCTCCCTCTGCAAGCAACAAAATTGGCTCATGTCAATCATTTCAAATAATCATAAGAAAATAAGAAAATTCAAAAATAAAGAAAGGTTCATACCTGATGACCTCGACCGCCGACAAGTGCCTCGACAGCAGTAGCTTGCAGCCGGTTGGTCACCCTCCATAACGCCACAAACCGGGACGGCGCAGCCTGCATTTTCAAATAAGAGGTTCTTAATAATTGGATAAGTTCAATCAAATATGTTCTTACACAAAAAAAAAAAAAATCATACAAATTAGAGGCTCACCCTCCGAATCAGATGCTGCCAATCGTCCAAGCCACCATCCGTCACAGCCACGTCAAAGTCACGCAGCTCGGAGATCGTCGTCCTCCCGGTCGCGTCAGTGAACTCGAGGGTCTCGGGGTACTCTGGGGGCTCGATGTCCGCCGCCTCGACCTCCTGCAAAGCCAAATGATTACCATTAATCGGTGATATTTCATCGTATTCTCAAAAATCGAAAATAAAGAAGGATGAAGTACTTACCACAACTGGCCAGTACGCCAACCTCCCGTAGAGGAACGCCGAGTAGTGCTCGCCAGGAAGGAGGAGGGCGTCACTACCAACGCCAGCAAAGTCAGCCTCCCTCTTAGCCTCAAAAGGCTCCCTGAGCATCGTCCTAGGAGGATCGATGGGAACCGTCAAGACATCCCGAGAGCACTGATGAGCCAAGCGCTCGCCCAAGTACCACACAGGACCCATCGACGTCCTCAGTAGCAGCATGCTCGAGCTCCTAGGTCGAAGGACCTCAGCCACGAAAGGAGGAGCGCCGGCGTACTCCGCCCAAGGCCTGGGCACCCACTGTGAAAAAACAAGCAAGAAATCATTCTTATGATCGGTTTAAGAGCAATGAAGAAGCAAAATAAGTATAAGTGAGATGCTCACACTATCCAGCTGCAGAGCGTTCACGTCCCGCCGGTAGACACCGTGAGAGGAGCGCTTGCTCCTCGTGCGACACATCACCCAATCCCTCACAACGGGATAGGCCTTCTCCAGCGGCTCCGTCCTCTTGGGCGAGAGGCTCGGAAAGTAGGAGTACACCCACGCCTGGGAAGCGAAGATATTCAATAAACGATCTTTTGTAATTCGATAAGGAAAGGAAGTTATTATTAGTCCAAATGAAGGTTCATACCTCCAACAGTAGTCCAGGGCTGACAGCACCAGGAGAAGTCCCCTTCTCCATCAACTCTGAACGAACCATGGCCCTCATGAAGCGGATGAGGACCGCAAAACCAGCAGTGACCCAGTCCCAACGCCCTAGGGAGCTCAGGTCAGAAAGAAAAGGAAGAAGCTTCATCGACAGCCTCTCTCCCTTGTCTCCGAGGTAGATCGAAGACAAGAACCACCAGAGCCACAAGCGGACTCTCTGCTCAGCTGTACAGGGAGGAGGAGCCGTCTCTCTCCCGTCGATCACCACCAGCGTCGGGGTCTTTCCAGCGAAGTAGTCTCGGATATAAGAACTAGGCACCAAACCAGGCACTGTAACAGCTTGCGGCGCCAAGTTCCAGCCGATCAACCTTCTAGCCTTGGCCGAGTCCACCCTCATGGCAGTCTTCGGCCACTCCACCTCCTCGGTCCCACACGGCAGCCCAGAGATCATGCCGTAGTCCTCCAACGTGACTCCCACCTCACCAAAAGGCATGTGAAAAGTGGAAGTCGTATCCCAGAATCGGTCCAAGAAAGCGCGGACCAGGCTGGGTTAGGCCGCAGTTTCCTCCTTGCGATAACCCTCCAAGCCTGCACCAGGGCGTCGAACGCTCCACGCTCGATCATGGCTCGCTCCTCCGCCAACAGCCTCTCGTAGCACTCCATAGCCGTCGTATAGCCCGAGAACGATCTGATGTTCCCGGCCTCCTATTGTGATTTGAAACAAAAGCTATCTTAAGTTTGAATGAAATTGGGAAAGAAATTGGAGCAAATGAAACGAAAAAATATGAGTGATGAGTAGTGAATTCAAGGTCACCAAGCTCTTCACCGTCCTGTAGGACAAGTGACCCTCCGCAGCCCAAAGCAAGTATATGTTGTCCCAGGTCTCAGCCCACGCAGGTGCTCCCCTCAGCTGACGACCTCCTCGCCCCACATTGGCCCGTCTCGGGGCCTCCTCCTCCTCAGCAACCTACTCCTCGAGGATCTCGTCCTCAGCAACCTCCCCGGCTGCCCTAGCCGCAGCAAAAGCCTCCTCGAGAGCACGAGAAGCGTCAACAGCAGTGTCTATCTCCATGGGAGCCCTCCCAGAAGTAGAAGCCTCGTCACCTGCAAAATTAAAGTAATTTTAGGCCGCGTCAAGTGACGACGAGCCTTGATTAGGGGATTTTCGAGTTTTTAGAAGCCCGAAATCACTCTTTTCTCGCCATCTTTGGCAATTTTTCCACAAACCCGATCACTCATGTGGTAATTTGGGTCAAGTCAAGCCTAAATTGAAGCCTAGTCATGGGCTCAAGCCGAAATTTTGGCAGCATTTCGTTATAACGGCGATTATGCCCTAGAAAAATGTCCTGAAAAAGTCGTCACAAACCAAAATTCCGAGATGGTAGAAAGTTTACCCATCATTCAAGGATTCCAAATGTCAAGTTTCATCGCAAATGGGCAAGCCTAAGGCCATTTTCGAAGCAATTTACGATTTAGCTGTGAAACCGTCTCAATTTCACTCAAATGCTCAAAACTCAACGAAAATTCAAAACAAATACATGGTTATGATCCTTATACTACCAATTAGCCATTTACATGGTCAATTTTGCAAGGCAAGATCATTTGGGGGAAAAGCCCCAAATTTTCGACATTTTAGGGTTGAAAACCCTAAATTTTGTCGATCCAATTCGTTCGTTATAGAAGATTAATGCAAGAATGATATACATACCTCGATTAGTCATGGCGAATGCAAGCTTTTGGATCAAATTTTGGCAGAAATGGTTGAAGTTTGAGAGAGAAATGGATGAATTTGTGTTTCGAAACAAATGAATGAAACCCGCTGTTTCATCACGTTTTTACGCAGAAAAGACACCTCCAGGAACAGACGCAGCAGGTGCTGCGCCTATTCCAAGAGACGCATCTCTTGCTGCGCCTCTTCCTTCGCTTTCCTTCATACGAATTTTCAAAAATTCGTTATGAGTTCGTTATTTGTGGGCCCATCTTTGGTGCGCCTCTTTCTCGTTGCCATTTTATCTTTTTGGCCCGTTTGACGATAATTCTTCATTCAGACCCGCATTTCTAAGCCGACTGCAGACTGTTTATTGCCTCCAAGACCTTGCTTGTCACAACGAGCAGGTATTCTTTGACAGGTGTTTCGACACGCCTTCATTATATTCCCCCAGCGAGAGTAAGCGGATAGACAATCCCTCTCGAGACATGGAGATAAATTCCTGATAAGGTTTTCCCCAACGAGAGTTCGCGACATATAATCGTTCTTCTCGAATTCTTCCGAAGTTTGTTTGAAGACGACCCAAGCAGATTTCTCCCAGCAGTTCCCGCCTGTGTCCTGCTACCCACAATATTTCCGTTTCCCCACGGAGTACGATAAAGGTATCGTTCTCCAGAGGTTACCAGACCAGCAGAGTTCTTACACTCAAGCCTTAGTTGCCCCTCAGTTTGAAATTATATCTTTTAGGTCTTACCCTTAGCTCCTATGCTTACCCTTAGCTCCTATGCTTACCCTTAGCTCCTACGCTTACCCTTAGCTCCTATGTACCTCCGGAAGCATCTCGAGAAAGAAGTTTCAGGTATGATCTCTTCTTATGGCTGGCGAGCTTCCTTAAGTAGTCCAATGGACTTTAAACGACCCTCCCCGATAGTCGACAGACTCTAAAATGTTCCCAACGACAGGTCCTTGGCTCAGACCCCTTGAACCGCCTCGCGTCGCCATTGTCGTCAGGTTGTAATCTTCGATTGACCTGATGGCTATACTTTGACTTTCGCCTTGTCCAAGCCTCAGTCAAAGTTGGGGCTCTGTAGATACCTCATTTCTGCACCTCCCGCAAACCACCCGGTGATGATTGGGCCGCATGTTTGGTACGCGGAACGATTTGTAACAGTTCGTAAGTTTATCGTCAAGTGATTGCTCAAACACTGATGTCTACCTCTTAGTTGTCATCTACGCACCGATACGGTCGTTTTGACAGTAATTAGAATACATTTGGAGTCCGGGCCTAAAACCGTCTTCATTTTCTGATAACCGTTAAATCCTGAGTCAGAATGTTCTGGAATATTCCGGATATTTCTATTCCATATTTTATAAATATTTCGCAATCTTTCATCTTTGGTAAAGTATTTCCCGTAATATTCATACAAGATATGAAGGAAAATAAGATTAATCCGTTATTCCATAAACCAAACACGGAAATCTTTCTTCCGCAGGAGGAAACCACTTGGGAACAGACGCAGTGACTGTTGTGCCTCTTCCCAGGTCCTTTTCTGCGTATTTTTCGTATCTTTTCATATCTTTTCGAGATTCACTTCCAAAGTTTCTCCGAAAACCCTATTCCTTCACGTGATTTGTATAAATAGGAGCCTTCGCTATTCATATTTCTCACGCGAGTGTCCGCCCTTCTCTTCTCCCTTTGAATTCTAGACCACTTTCTTACTTTTTGGCGTCTACGTGCTTGAACATTCGACCACGTAAGCTCGGATCCTTCTGAGTACCAGCCTCGTTTTGCATGACCGACCAATTTGACCAACTCCACATCAATCAACTTAATTAATCTTAATCGTTTTCCTCTTACGAGGGCACTTTCATTACATTCGAGTCGAGCATCACTAATCGTTAACTTAGTTCATCTCATTTCGTCAAACATGTAAGTCTGAGGGTGTATAATCTTTCTTTTATTTATTGTTATTCATTTATTGTAATCATAATGTAAGGTTTATGTCGAAAATACTTCTTAAAACCGATTTATAAAACCATGCTTTAAAACCCTTTTTACGGATTACCAGAAGATGACCGTCGAGAAAGGACGCAGCAACTGCTGCGCCTCTTCGAAGGGACGCAGAACCTGATGCGCCTCTTCGTGAGGGCCGCCATGATTCGCTTCCTTTCTTCTTCCTTCGTCCTCTGTCAATTCGTCTTTCATTATTTGTTTTCGTTTGTTCTTCAATTCTTTGACATAATAGCATAATAATTTCACATGTATATTGTTTAACATCATTAATACGTATAATTCATCGTTAACCCCGACTTAAATCCCAAGTAATCCAATATTCGCGGGTTTTCGTCATTAAAATCAATCTGGGTTGTAGAGATTCAATTCTTTCATATTGAGTTTCTAGAATTCGATATTTGGTATATTTTCATCTGTCTATTGTCCTATTCGTCATTAATTTGTCGTATTTAACATATTTAGTTCACTTATGTCACTAATCAATCCTTCGTTCATGTGATTAATTCGTTTGCGTCCGTCTCATCCATGTTTTATTGCTTTTATGACCCCTTCGCATGTAATTAATCCATTAAATCACTTTCATCCGAGTCGAATATCGTAATTAATCCTTAAATTCACCAATTAACATTAACGATTTGCAGTTCCGGCTTCACAGCCAGAACTCACCCTTGGAACAGACGCAAAGAATCGATGCGCTTCTTCCGAGGGCGCACTCTCCGCCGCCGCCTAGGTTGATTTCTGTCTCTGAACTTCCGTTCTGCCTTGATCTAGTTTAATTAGCTTACGTATTTAATCAACTATTAATCGTATTATCGCCTAATTCCTGTTCGCTTATTCCTTTATTCTTTTCTTTCTCAAATTATCCGTTTTGGAAGTATTTTCGACATAAATCAATTGAATCCATTGTAATTATTGTAATTTTCATTATTGCTTTTATTGTATTTCTTTTATTGTATCCTTTGTATGCTTTCACATATAATTGAGCTTAAATTCCTACTTCGACCTAATTGTATGCTAAATTAATTGTTCACCGACTTAGTTAAATCTTCACATGCTAGGATTAATCTAATGAATGTTGCATTGCATGCATATAATCGACGATATATCGAGTACGAATAACTTCCCAAATCATTAGTAGAGGCCGCTATCGAGGCGGGCGGGATTAGGTGTTCGATCAAAAGAACTTCCTAATACGTACCCTCACCCTTTACTCCAGATCTCTGTGAACATCCGTGTTCATTGGCATCCATGAGAGTCATTCTAGACATAGAATGCTAAGGGTAACGAGTTCTTGGTGTTCATGTCACTACTTTGTGTCTTGACATGGCACGAGGTATTCGAACGTTTTTCAATTTTCCACAATAAATTGTTGGCGACTCCACAAATGCAAACACTTGTTTCCCAAGCGCCCCGTGGCCCCCATGTCCACAAGGCTAATCCAGAGAAGACCAACATTTATATGGGTGGTGTCAGGGAGGATGTCAACCAGGAAATTTTGAGGAACACTGGTTATGTGGAGGGGACCTTCCCTTTCAGATACCTGGGGGTACCTATCAATGAAGGAAAGCTCAACAAATCCATGTTTGCTGACTTGCTCACTAAAGTTCAGCAAGCTCTCAATCACTAGTCAACTAGGACTCTTTCCTATGCTGGAAAAATCAGTCTACTCAACACAGTGATTTTTGGGCTTGAGCAGTTCTGGTGTTCCATTCTATTGATACCCAAAGGAGTAATTAAACTAATCACCAAATTCTATAGGAATTTCTTATGGAATACAGAAGAAGGAACAAAAAAGATGGTAATGAAAAGTTGGGCCACTTGCTGTAAACCAGTGCAGGAGGGTGGATTTAAAATCAAAGACATACTGGCCTAGAACAAATGTCTGATCTGTAAATGGATATGGGACATTGATCAGCACTCTGATAGCTCTTGAGCGGCTTCGAACTATTTGTATAACATAAAGATAGGCAGCTTCTGGACTGTGGTTCCCAAAACCTATCATGCTGAAAGTTGGAAGAGTATTCTTAAGGTAAGGGATTATTTGCTCCAAAAGCATGGCACTGTAGATGCTGTCAAAGCTATACTGCAGACTTGTGTCCAAAAATGGAAGCTTTGTTTGTCTTTGGTTTATGAACAGATTAGAGAAAAGGAGGAGCAAGTGAGATGGGGGAAGATAGTATGGACAAGAGCAATATTATCCAAGCATAGTGTTATCATGACATTGGCTCTACAGAGGAAATTAGTTACGGTGGATCAATTGAATAAGAAGGGCCTGATCCTTATAAACAGGTGTGTACTTTGTAAAGCTGCAATTGAAACTCATAAGCATTTATTCTTCAAATGTTCTTACTCTGCAGCAATCTGGCAGAAACTATTGCAATGGATGCGCATTTTGGGTCGCTCTAATCATCTGAGTGAGGAAATAGCTTGGATTTCCAGCAGGCGAGCTAGGAGACATTGGAAGACAAAGTGGTTTTTGGGATGCCTGAGTACCTTGGTGTACAGCCTCTGGGAGGAACGAAATTGCAGAATTTTCAGAGGAGTTGAGCATGATGTTGAGTACCTGCTACGTCGAGTACAATATATAGTTTGTGTTAGATTATATCATGTATTGGGAAATTATGAGGAACATGAGATGATAGAGTACTTAAACGCTTAGAGTAGCATCTAAGTTATTGGTTATACTTGTAAGAAATTGCCACTTTTATTCCCTTTTAAGGATGAATATAAGGCTTGCTTTACTTGAAAAAAATAACAAAATCTACCTTCCAACTTTTTTTTTAAGCAAAACTCATTTCACACCGTTACTTGCCCAAGGAAATCACACACTAGTTTCACCTCTTAATAAACCAAATTCCTCAACTCACTCACTATCTACAGATCCACGTCGCGACATGTCTCCATCTAAGTTCACTATATACCACTCTTCTCTTTCTCTGTCTCTCTCTACAACGACCTTTCATTACATATATTCTTAACCAACACATTCCTAACCATCTCCCTCCATAAATCCTCACACATCCCAAGTTGCCACTATTTGCATCCCCCATTTCAATCTTTTCATTCTCATGTTCCATAAACTTACATCACTCACTCACCCATATTCACTTACTTTTACATTATTCAACATACCATCATATCACTCACCACATCTCACAAAACATGCTCAATGCCTCAATAAGCTTATTAACCTCCCTTTTCTTTTCCCACTATCCATCACAACCACATATAACTCATGTCCTCCCTACCAAACTCATACCCATCATAAAGTGCTTCTCTTACATCATATGATTGGGTAACTTACGCATCAAGACCGACACACACATAAAAACATGCATAAATAAGCAAAATAACACCTTTGAATTAAACATAATATGCAACGAAGTCAAAAGATAAGCATATGACCCAAAATAGGGGTCACTAGATCGAGTACACCCTACTCGATCGAGTAGGCGAAGGTCATAAGAACGTATAAGAAATTACCAGGGCTACTCGATCGAGTAAGGGTTACTCGATCGAGTAACAACGGGTGCACTCGATCGAGTGAGGGCCACTCGATCGAGTACCCTACGCATTTCTCAGCACTGTCCAATTTTCGTAAAACGGTCATATCTCACTCGTTTCTTGGTCATTTTGGGCGTGTGACCTATCGTTAGAATCGTAAAAGAACAAGATACCACCTCCAATTGGAATGACATCAAAATAATATATACATCTCAAGTTATAACAGTTTAAAGACAACCTCTCTATAAACAGACAACATAACTATTTAATTTTCTCTTTCAAACAACTTAAACATCAACAAGGTGAACAAAAGCGACTCGATACTTGTAAAACCACCATCCCTAACCACATGTTACTACCTACCAAAACCAAACAATAACATCTATCATTCTCATATAACATTCAACTTATCAATCATGTACTACCCGCATGTTTTAACTTTATAAATTTTCGTAAAACAAAGCATACTTATACATTACAAATCCTATTTCCATGTTACTAATACAACAATATTACAAATCCACTTCGTCACCTAAACATATTCATAATCACGAAATTCATATTCTTATGCAATTGCCACCCATCTTTTCCAATCAATTCATCCATGTCAACCACATTCTTCATCTAATAAGTGCATATGATACAACAGTAGACAAGTATATGAACTTATTATATAACTTTACGCAAACAAAATTATGTATAAACATATCACATCCCCTAATCACATGATACTAGCATAGCCACATTATAAATCATCCATCCTGCAACATCATTATTCATCACATATTATCATATATGTACTACTTTCCTTTTCTACCACATCATTCATCCTTCTCATATACTTTTCCAACAATTCCAAACAACATTGTAAACCAACTATCATGCAACATGAATATTCACAACACTTTATCATATATCCACTTCATCATTTTCCAACATTTCTATACAACACATCATCCAACATACACAATAGAACATTAGTAAACACATAGCGATCCCATGACACCCCATAGTGACCGGTTCAAAATTGTAGGGCGAGTTCGCGACTTTAGGACGTCTCCCAAGTCTTTGCATTAGCTCCTACAACTTCTACTCGGGTTCATTTTAGTTTGACTCCCTATGTTCATTAGGTTCATTGGTTACAGGTTTCAATATCGTCTCTCTGATACCACTTTGTAACACCCTCATACTCCAAGTGCCTTACCAGGACCACTTAAGGCATGGAAGTGCTACCATCTCGGTTACCCGAGGCAATGATAATCAAATAGACAATAACGAAACGTACTTTATTAAATAGTTTAACGTGATACAAGTCCAACCAAAACTGATAAAGTAAAAAGTACAAATGTTCGCAAAATGCTAAACAAACTAAACAACGAAAGAGTGTTCGACACAGCGGAAGACTTCTAAGACAGCTCGTGATGACTCGACCCAGCTATCCCATGCGCATCAACTCATACATGCTCAATAACTGCTCACCACCCCCGAATGGATCACCACAGTTTTTAAAACATTTAAACAGGGTCAGTACTTATTACATAAAAATAACAGCTGCAATGAAACCATATTATAAACAGCACATCTCAATCTCCACAACTCCACCCTATCTCCACATATCTGACTACACACTAAAGTGTGTAGCCCTGCCAGAGTACCCATCGCAACAAGTACTCCTCACCGCCAGTGGGAGACCGCAGTCGTTCCCACCTAAGCCCCGCTTATCTCCATCGAGCGATAAACCCATGTTCATTAATGTGCACATCCCTTCTGTGGCGGGTTCCACAGAAGGTGAATTAAGGGCGTGAAGCCACTCCCGTAAGTGCCTCCACTCAGTCAGGGACGCACCCCGAAGATCACAGACACTTACACAACCAATAAACAATATACTATCAACAATCACCAAAACCAATCCAACACTATAATTAATCAACAATCACAACAACAATCTCCAACACACTATGTAACCAATACTGAGTAGGGAAACCCTACCTGGAATGCAAACACAACCGACGGTCTAGCAGCTAATCAGAATCTCTCCTCGACGAAACCTCCTCCTATAACACGTATACATACAATTACTACCACAATCATACAAAACACCCAAAAACCCCCAATATTACCCAATTGGGGTTTAACCAACCTTAACGAAACATTATGAAAATTATATAAAAAGCTTACCCTCGACACCACGATCACAACGGTGTAAAGAACGAGATGATCCGACACTCCTAGCCTTGGGATTTGTTAACAATGCGAAGAACACAACTTACGTAACTTCTTTTCTTATCAAAAAAAGGTTTTTAGAATGATAAAAGAGTTTAGGGAAAAGTGACAAATCCTTTTTATATTAATCTCGCATTATTAACAAAACTCGACAAACTCAGCCCGTAAAACACACTTACTCGATCGAGTAAGTGACTTACTCGATCGAGTCCCCAACTTACTCGATTGAGTACCCTACAGGCAGACTACTGTTTTGCGTAAAAAGCTACTTTCTCGACAGGATAAGCCCCACTCGATAGAATACCCATAGACACATAAAACCGTAGCGTTACAGCCCTGCTCATTTCCATCGAGTGAATAACCCATGTTCCTTAATATGCACATCCCCTTCTGTGGCGGGTTCCACAAAGGGCGAATCAAGGGCGTGAAGCCACTCCCGCAAGTGACTCCACTCAGCCGATGGCGCACCTCGAGAACCACAGACGATCAACAACCAATCACAATATCAATTCAAAACAATGCCAATACCAATTACGATATAATCATCATGTCAATCAACCAACAACCATCTTATAATCATTTATACAATAACTGAGTAGGGAAACCCTACCTGGAAAATCAACCACCAAGATCGTCACAATCAACTAATAAAAAATGCTCCTCTACGAAACCTCCAGCTATAATCACACATAATCATGACATTACCATCTAATACAATAATACACTCCCCAACCCCTTGTTGGAATATGTGTCTTCCGACAATAATGCGATCACAACTGTCGATCATGATGATCACATGTTTAAACCTCATTTTAAGAATACATGTGGGATGTAATATTTTACAGTCAACTGGTCCACACATATCGGTAATGATTGGCTGACTAGAGTTTGACATTACTGTCATGCGACGGTGGTGATCAGTTGATCCCCTTAGGTCATACCTAAAGGGTGACGCTCTTAATTGATTGTTTAATTAATCGTATGTCGATATGAGTTAATTAAATTGCTTAAAATTAACGGGTGATTTTGTGAGTAAAGTTAACGTGTCTTATTGTAATTTGATTAAATGAGATACGGTCTAAGTAATCGAATTGTTTTATTACTTAGATAAAATTATTGTTTACGAAACAATTGAAATTGAAATTGAATGAATAATTTATTATAAATACAAGACGTTGAAATTTATAATTTGATAAACCATTTTGGTACAAGTGATTACGAATTACTTGTGAATTTTGTATGTGACATATTTTATTAATATGTTGTTTTTAATATGTTAAAAATACATTATGGTGTTACATGTCATGTAACATGTGACACATGACAAAATTGACAAATGACAAAACAAAATGGATCTTCCATTTTATGTATATGTGCCGAAAAATTGGAGGGAGTATTAGTGGATAATTTGTGTTGATTATTTTATTAAGTGAAAAACACAATGATTATGCCTAATGACTAGCCATGCATGCCTAGTCTTGTCTTGAGAAGAACACAAGACCATGCATTGGGCTCTCCTTCCCCCTCCAACCGGTTTTCTACATAGAAAAGACAAGGGCTTTTCTTTTATTTTTCACTTCTTCAACACATAATTTTCTAGTGTAAGAAAATTGATTACTCTGTACAATTTGTGAGACATTTTAGAGAAAGAAAAACCACAAAAACTCCCTTCTTTAAACCGAAATAGAGGAGAATAAAATAAATATTTTGGGTCAATTTTAAGCTAAATTAATAATATTACTAGTTCATAATATTATTAATTATTAAGAGTAACACCTTGGGTATATGCTTTTGGGAGAAGTTCTAATTTGAACCTTGTTCATCCATTATAAGGAAAGCTCAAGAACTAACAAGAAGGAGATCTTGTTGGTGCCCAAATGACCGAATTTTTGATGGTGAGAAAACGATTTTCTCATCTCTTGTTATTAAGTTTGCATGCATAAGATCAACAAATTATTTAATGACTAAATAAATTAATTCATATATGAATATGTAAATTAATGAGATTAATATTTCTAACAAGCGGTATCATGAGCCTTAGGTTGTTTGCATGCAAATCGATTTATAGTTTTTCCGAGTTATAAGATTAACATACAAAACTAATTAATTTGGTTTTATGAAGATAAACCTAAAAATAACCTTGCATGTTAAAAGTTTCTGGTCCTAAGTGATTTTTAGGACATTTTTGTTTATTTATGGATTTTATTGTTCATTTTATATAATATTGGCATTAAAATGTGATTTTTATGATAAAAATGTCATTTTTGGACGAAAAATAGCTAAACTTCGAATTTTTCAGTGGTTTTTGGATATGTTTTCACAAATATTATCTACTGATGGCCTGTAAAGTTTTATGATAAAATGAGTTGTTTTGCTCGAAATATGGATTTTTTAATTTAACATCGTATTTAAATGGGTAAATAGGTTAATATGAGTTATATTTCGAATCTGGTTATGGAAATTTAGTATGTTGTCATATGAAATGTTACAAGATCTGTGTAAAATATTTGGCTATAATGAAGTCTTTATGCATTATTTATGAATTTTTGATGAAAAATCACATAAATAGTGACTATAATTAGTAATAATGCTAAAACATACTTCATGACTAAAGAAAAAATGTCACATGTTGAATTTTATCATATATTTCAGATCTAAAAGTGAAAAGTTGATGAAAATAATTTTTCTCATATTTTTATGGTCATAATTGTTAAAATCGATAAACCGCAACATTGTTTTTCTCAATACATTTTCGAAATTTTTAACCTAAGTTTTGAACATTATGAGTGTCATGGTATTTTTACAGAATGTTCATGAGTTTAAATTTCAAATTTTGAAATTATTTGAAATTTTTATGATTTAATTTGAGGTTTATAGCATAAATTTTGTATTTTTGGGTCCATTTATGAACAATATTTAGAAATCACGTTTAATTATTGTCAAATGTTAGTGGAGACTAATTTTGAGTCCTAAGATGGTTAGGGTAATTAACTTGTACATAAATATGAATTTATGTAATTATTGTGATTTTAATAAGTTAAATCACGCAAATCCGTAAAAACCGATAAATATACGATATTGGCTCTTAAAAGGCGATTTAACATAAAATCTAGCATGTTCATACATATTATAATGCTGAATTTTATTTATGATTGTCATATTTTAATTTTATGTAATTTTTGAATTATGTAATTTTACTTAGTATGGCCTTAGTTTTAATTGATATTACCCGAAATGTACGGGAATATATCGATTCGTTTGTAATTATTGTGATCTCGCATGACCGTTTTGAAATTTAATAGATTTATTTTTATTTTTAATTACAAATGTATAATAGGAAATTATGTAATTCATTTTGTAATTTAATTATTCCGGAGTTCGATGAAGACGGTGCCATTCGAGAAGGCGATCCATCAAAGAAAGTGTTACCTTGAAATGCGTGCCAAGACCGAAGTTCAAGGGACCAAAGGAGTTGGTTTCCGAATTTGTAATAGTTTATTAGATTTACTATTTTAGGAAGGCCATACTAGGACTTTATTTTTTATGCTTTGCATTTTATTTATATGTTGCATGCATCGCTAAATCGCTATAACTAAACATGCATTTTAAATCGGGTTTATTGACCGTGTCAATTACAATTATCGTAGTTCACCGCTTTAGTTCACTTAAAACGTGATAGATAATAAATTGACATGACCTCTCGCTAAAATAAACAATTGAGACTTAGCTTTACCAAAAAGTAGAAACCATGAAAACCTATTTCGTGAGGGAGTGCACTCGGCCTTACCGGGGTACAAACCTTGCTACGTAGGGGAAGTGGGTGATAAATGTCTACCCACCGAATTTATAAAGATAAAGGTTGTATTCGGCTTTACCGATGCCCAAGTTGATGTAAATTTGGATCATGGACACATTTATTCGAAATTTGGGTTGAACTCAACGAAAGTATTCTCGACGGTTGCCGGATGTGTTTCGGGCTAAAGATAAATATTAATGTAATTTTATCGACCAAGAGTTCTAAAAGTAGAATCGATTAAAGAGCTAATCCACCGAGTTATATTGATGAGGGTTGTATTCGGCTTTACCGATGCCCAAGTTAATATGAATTTGGATCTTGGAATCATTTATCATAGTTGGGTAGAGGTCACTATGTAAATGCTTTACTTGTTATTTACAAATATTAATAAAACGATAAATGTTAAGTTTTCCACTATTCCGTTATCATATTGTTCTATTTCTTTACCACAATTCATATACGATATCATTTCGATTTTAGTTCAAATCTCCATTAAAACATCGTAACTAAAGACAAATTTGAATTTTTTTCTAAAAACCTCGTATTATCCATTGTAAGGATCTCTTGTGAAGAGTATAGGTAAAAGTTATTCGTGATCAAAAGGATTTTTGATTCTTGACTAACATATCACTTACAATGAATTGTTTCTCATATGCTTAATTGAGTTAAGTACTTTGAAACGTTACATCATTTTGGTAACTAGATTTGTTTGAAATAAAAATTGACCCAAAATATTGCAACCACTTCAATGAAAGTTTTAAGACTAAACAAATGAATTGAAGAGTAGTCTTCATGAAATTCAATTTTGCTTCTCTAAGCAAAGACTCATTGAAATGAGTGGGAGCATTCTCTAAAACCGTTAAGAAAAGGACGAAGTTCAAAGAAGTAAAATTAGAATGGAATTGATACAAGGTAATGTTAAAAGTAAAGTTATTGAGAATAACGATACTAAACCTATCAATCCCGACCGATAAAGTTTCCATTGTCTTAATTGTTGGACGCTAGAAAGGAAACTACCCCAAATTATTGAAGAATCAACAAGTTAGTTGTGGGACATCTAATGGGACCTTCTTCTTTAAATGTTTTTTTGATTGACATAAATTTTGCTAGTACTACTTCGTCAATATTAGAAACCGGTGGTGGTTTTCATCATTGTATTTGATACATTGGATGATTAGAATATGACGACTAGCAACAATGATGTTGAGAGATAGAGTCATTGTGTACTCAATCTAGTTTTTGGGTTTAAAGTTGTATTTAATTGTGACTATTAAGTGCATAAACTCTAAATAAGAATATAAACTTGTTAAGATACAAAAAAGGTTTCACTTTTGTGACCCTATACACCATGATTTGATGTATGGCTAGCCTATTATCAAGGTGATTATATTCTAAACCAAACTAGAATGATATATCATGTAGATGATGCAAGACTCAAATTGGTAACCCAATATTAAACTTTAAATTCTGGAATGATGAACGCAAAGAGTTATCGAGTACTCTTGAAACCATTAGATTGTTAATCTTATGGTATATGCGTATCTTGTATTCAAAGCAAGATGTCTCGTGCTTTTGGTTGAAAAGAAGATCGAGGATATAAATCATTGATCCAGAATAGGTTGATCATTCTTCTTTTACCAACGATTTAAGTTGACACAAATGTGTTCACTTCATAAGGTAAAAGAGAAATCTTTGAAGAAGTTCAAAGAGTTCAAAGAATCACGATTTAATCGTGATGGGATTATCAAAGTGAAGACTTTGATATAAGCCAAAGGAAATGTGATATGGTATCACAAATTAATCTCTCTTAGCACGCATTATGGGATAATGTGTGGTTGGATAAGAAATCAAACACTATTCGATATGGTTTGGACTTCAATCAAGTTACTTTGAGTTACTTGATCCTTTTGGGGATTTTATCATTTTGTCTAAATTATTTTTCCACTAAATCTAAAACGAATCATATGAGATATGAAATGGTAGGGTACCATGTTTGTAAGTTTTCAAAAGAAACAAATGCTCATTTTTCCTTACTATAATCACGAGTACAACGGGTTTGTGGCTCGTGAAGCTGTCTTTCTAGAATACAAATTTATTTCTAGAAGACAGAGTGGGAGAAATTATTCAAGAGCCACAAAAGAATTGTGTCAAAAATTGTATGTCGCAAGAAACTGGCCTTTCTTAGCTACATGACGTTGTTTCTTCGAAACCTAGAGGTTGAACTCATCACTTGTTGAAGATGATGAATTCGTGTTACTTTTAGAAAGTAAAGAGCTTGCAACTTACAAAGAAATTGTTTGATTCAAGTTACTTCTGGAAAGTAATGAACATATGACTTACATGAGAGTGTTTAAGTCACAACTCAATACAAGGCTTAGAGCCATGAATATCCGAAATAAATTCCAAGTGAATTGTTAGATATCAAAGCTTGATTGGTGGCAAAGGGTTTTGCATTGGTTGAAATGCTTAAGTCTATTTGGATCTTCTTAGGGATTGTGTTTCATTATGATGATATACATATAGCAAGTGAATCTAAAACCCACTTCTTCAATTAGAAGGAATGTATTCAATATATGTCTTGAATTTTGTAGATTCTTGCAATCCTAAGATAATGTGAAACTTAAGAGAGGGTCTTAAGTAGGACATCAATGAGTTGGAATCAATATTTTGATCATGTTATAAAACTTTTCTCGATAAGTCGAGAAGTTGTGTTTATACATGGAGTTTAGTGGGAGTTACGGAAATTTTAATTAGTCTAATATATGGATGACATATTGATCATTGTGAATGATTTAAGACTTGGAGTAATATAATAAATCTTTAATATCCAGATTTATGTAGATAAATCAACATGATATTAGCATCAAATAAGAAGTCTTATGTTGATAAGATTCATGACTAGTTCAATCAAGTTGAACATATTTTATTGATTCCATTTGCTTCCCCTGCCGGATCAATTAAATGAGTAATGATGTATAACACTTCATATACTTTGAGTATGATGAATTATTTCAAAATCGAATTTAAGTAATAGTTACCAAGTAGCCATATAGATTATTCTTAAGTGCTTGAGGAAGTATTAAGGATGGAAAGTTAAGTGTTTTTGAAATTCACAAGTTTGTGTAAGGGCTTACACTAATGACTGTTGAGATTGTATAAGGTTTCGGACAAAAACCGTATTCAAAACACCTAAAGATGGTTAAGGAACCATTGTGGCTATGTTATTTAAGAAGTGGATTTGCTAGAATTGTTCTAGGCAATAAAGAACAATGAGAGATGCTTACAACGGAAATTGAGTACACTTGCAAACATGAGATGTGCAAGAAAATGGATCCCGCACACTGTGAAAACAGTGGGAGCTATTCTAAGGCTAGAGAGCTTATGTCTAGACTGGATCTAGACACGTGCTCAAAAAGTTTTGTAATGCAAATGTATACATTACAAAGGAAAACGAGAATGTAGTAAGGTTGAGTAAGGTACAAGAAGTTGATAAAACCTACTAACCAAAGCCTTCTCATAGGCTTAACATGATGAGTCATGTCATATGTCATTTCAATTGCATTGAGATGAACAACTACATATAAGATGAAAATTGATTATAAAATATGAAGTAGTAATCAGGTATTGACTATTCCTATGTGATAATCACATTTGTCGTTCGAGTTTTTAAAATCTGAAAACTCCATTTATACTTTGTTACATCCAAACGGGTTGTAGAGACAATATTGAACCCCGTTAAAGTGAACCCGGATTAACATGGTATTCGCCCATAGTCACTTGTATGAGGTGACGTCTCGAAGTGACTAGAGTGTGATGCGATTGATGGCAAGTTCAAGTGCCATAAAGTCATGTGAGATGACTAGTCGATCACATAGGCAGACTGTTAGGAACACTTTATCGGGCCTGATGACCGCTTATAGAGTTCTGGCAAATTTATATAGCCTTGTCGTGGCGAGAGCTACTATAGTATTCTAATGAGTCGATTCTTTTGACTAAAGACTGTTCGCCTAAGGTGGCACAGTTTCAGATTAACTTTGATTTATGTTACTACGACCTTTGTAAATGGGGTCAAATAGGCATATTTTGGGATATGATGGTTGTGGCTAGTCGAAGGGAATGAGTGCGATAGGAATTGTCCACCCCTTGCCAGGGTTATAACAATATCTCAGGGCCACTCGAGGAGTAATGAACTGGAAATGCGTGGCCACGCTCGGAAGGTATCTATGGTAGATAATTCTAGTCAATCAGTTATTCTCCAGATCTAGGAAACCACTCTCGATATGATCACTTATAAGTACGACCTGAAAGACACCTTACATTGAGTGGGAGATAGTAATAGGACAAGAGAATTGGTGACGCAAACTTGTCGAGGACAAGTGGGAGATTGTTGGAATATGTGTCCTCCGACAATAATGAGATCACAACTGTCGATCATGATGATCACATGTTTAAACCTCATTTTAAGAATACATGTGGGATGTAATATTTTACATTCAACTGGTCCAAACATATCGATAATGATTGGCTGAATAGAGTTTGACATTACGTCGTGCGACGGTGGTGATCAGTTGATCCCCTTAGGTCATACCTAAAGGGTGACGCTCTTAATTGATTATTTAATTAACCGTATGTCGATACGAGTTAATTAAATTGCTTAAAATTAACGGGTGATTTTGTGAGTAAAGTTAACGTGTCTTATTGTAATTTGATTAAATGAGATACGGTCTAAGTAATCGAATTGTTTTATTACTTAGATAAAATTATTGTTTACGAAACAATTGAAATTGAAATTGAATGAATAATTTATTATAAATACAAGACGTTGAAATTTATAATTTGATCAACCATTTTGGTACAAGTGATTACGAATTACTTGTGAATTTTGTACGTGACATATTTTATTAATATGTTGTTTTTAATATGTTAAAAATACATTATGGTGTTACATGTCATGTAACATGTGACACATGACAAAATTGACAAATGACAAAATAAAATGGATCTTCCATTTTATGTATATGTGCCGAAAAATTGGAGGGAGTATTAGTGGATAATTTGTGTTGCTTATTTTATTAAGTGAAAAACACAATGATTATGCCTAATGACTAGCCATGCATGCCTAGTCTTGTCTTGAGAAGAACATAAGACCATGCATTGGGCTCTCCTTCCCCCTCCAACCGGTTTTCTACATAGAAAAGACAAGGGCTTTTCTTTTATTATTCACTTCTTCAACACATAATTTTCTAGTGTAAGAAAATTGATTACTCACTACAATTTGTGAGACATTTTAGAGAAATAAAAACCACAAAAACTCCCTTCTCTAAACCGAAATATAGGAGAATAAAATAAATAATTTGGGTCAATTTTAAGCTAAATTAATAATATTACTAGTTCATAATATTATTAATTATTAAGAGTAACACCTTGGGTATATGCTTTTGGGAGAGGGTCTAATTTGAACCTTGTTCATCCATTATAAGGAAAGCTCAAGAACTAACAAGAAGGAGATCTTGTTGGTGCCCAAATGACCGAATTTTTTATGGTGAGAAAACGATTTTCTCATCTCTTGTTATTTAGTTTGCATGCATAAGATCAACAATTTATTTTATGACTAAATAAATTAATTCATATATGAATATGTAAATTAATGAGATTAATATTTCTAACACCCCTAATCTACCCAATTAGGGTTTTAACCAAAATCAACGAAACGATATAAAAACTATACAAGGATCTTACCCCTCGACACGGCGAACTTAACGGCGTAAAGAACGTGACGATCCGACAACCTTAGCCTTTGGGATTTGATAGTAATGCGACGACGGAGACAACGTAACTTCTTTTCTCTTTGAAGGTTTTTTTTTTGAAAAAGTAAAAGTGATGAATAAAGTAACGGAAACCTTTAAATATGAATCACGCGTTATTAACAAATTCGGTCAAAAACATCCCGTAAAAGTAACTTACTCGATCGAGTAAGTAACTTACTCGATCGAGTGACCCTTACTCGATCGACTGTAGTTAAGATTGTTGAGTTTTCAAAGCTTTGCATGATTGTTTGTTGGAAATCTCGTGTGCAGTGTGGCTCTGCCGATGGGCTGGCAGCCGGCCTCCCAACCGGCAGCGACACTTTGTGTTTTTGAGTTGGAAAATTGTGAAAATAACCTTCAGTGTATCTCTGCCGGTGGGCCGGCAGCCGGCCTCCCAACCGGCAGAGAGCCCCTTATGACTTTTGCAAAATTTGGTAGAGTAGAATATGTCCCCTGCCGGTGGGCCGGCAGCCGGCCTCCCAACCGGCAGCGAGCACATAAACTTCTTGTGTTATTTCATAATAGGGAGTGTTCCCTGCAGGCGGGCCGGCAGCCGGTGCACCGACAGAGAACACACATTGAATAATTTTGACTTTATTGACCTTGGCATGTATCCCCTGCCAGTGGGCCGGCGGCCGGTGACCCAACCGGCAGGGAGTACACTTTCAGTTTAACTGTTTGTTTTGACTTGGTTTGTGTCCTCAGCCGGTGGACCGGCAGTCGGAGTCCACATTGGCAGGGAATACCTGATATTTGATTCACTCTTATACTTATACATGCTTCACATAAATTGTTTATGTTATGTTTGTACAATCATTTTTACTCTTATTGGACCCAAGTGTGACGTTTTACATTGTGTGACGACTTGACATTCTTTATTTACCCCTTTCGGACCTTTGGTTACGGTTATGTGTGCCATGTTTCTGGATTAGGTTACCCTTCCTCCTTTCTTCGGACCTTTGGTTACGGCTATGTATGCCATGTATACGATTTGAGGTTACTCAACCTTTGGTTACGGCTATGTGTGCCATGTTTCGAGTCTTGGATACGATTGGTATTCGTTTATCGAATCGGGTGACGTCCATCCCGAGAGTCTGGATCCAGGTTTAGACTAGGACCGCATTATTATCGTCGTCCTACCAAGAGGTTGGAGTCTAGGTTATTGTCTTGTGATTCTATTCTATGTATATGTCTTACACTTATTGAGTCGAGTCAATATGAAATTGGTTGACTAGTTATTCTACTCCCTTGAATGCATATTTAATATAATGTATCATGCCTATCTCATTATGAGTGTATTATGCCTATCTCATTATGATTATCATTTTGATGTGACTCATAATTGTGTACATTTAGTCCCCTAATTGAACCTATTTTGCATACTATTATAACATTTCATAGCCATTTTATCCGTCAAATGCTTTCCATTTTGCTTTCCTAGTGCATTTCGTATGTTTTGTAGGAAAGAAGACAATTAGGCGGAAATTCCCATCTCCCATGCATAATTAGAAGCTTTTTGATGATATTGGATGGACTAGTATGAAGAGGAGGCAAGAATGATGACCAAGGATGTAGGAATAAAGAGTATATAGAAGGATCATAAGTTTAAAGGCAAGGATGACGAGAAGGAAGCCATTGCAAGAAGAAATTGCTCGGAACCCAAACCAAGAGTTGATACTTTGGCTCTGAACGTATGCTAGATGAAACAGCGTCAAAAAATCAAGTGGTCTAGGCTTTTGAATCACTCCATTAGGAGTCCGGATGAGAAAATGACGTCCGTTTTACAATCCGAGCTCAAACAAAGAAGTTGTCCGCCAATTCGCTTGTCCCGAGACTTAAGACGCTCGTCTCCTGCTAGAAGATGCTCGTCTTGAAGCCAAATGATCCGAGCGTCTCCCCTTCAAGACGCTCCTCTTGAGGCCAAATGATCTGAGCGTCCCGACCCACAATCCGCTCGGATTCTGCTCCAGAACCAACCTTCCCTCAGCCAAGACGCTCGGGACGAGCGTATTACTTAAAGACCACCAAAACGGATATGCGCATCTCCTTCGAGAGGAGCATTTCCCTACTCAACACTTAGAAATGTTATTTACTAATCTACCTTTGCTTAACCTAATGATGTACCACTATATATACTCCATTTGTAATAATCAAAGAAAAAAAAGCCCTCTTATGGAGGCAAGTTTTCTTAGATTGAATCAAGCCCTCTTATGGAGGCAAGTTCTCTTAGATTAGATTAAACCTTCATTAGGAGTAGATTAGAATAGATTACTCTTTAATCTTTCCACAAATTACACATTAATGTTTCCTTAATTATTGTTCAACTTTATTATTGAGTAATTCAAGTTTATTATTGGGTAATTGAAGATTATTGGGTTATTATTGGAGAATTGACAACTCTTCATCAATCAATCAAGTTCTCATCTTTTATTCTTTGCTTTATTATTTGGAATTATCTCCATAGGTATAATCTCTTTTACTCTTGCTTTAATTATTGTTAACCTTTCTTACTTGTTCATCATGTTTGACTTTGTTAGTATGACTGACAACCTTATTAACATGTTAAACTTGATCATGAGTGAGTAGTTTCTTTAGCTAGGATTAATGGGTAATTAAAGGAAACAAATATGGGGATTGATTCATGCTTAATCTAATATGTTCACATAATTTATTTGCTTGCTTGTTGGGATTCCAACTTATGCACATGTTATGTTTGATGAAATGCGAGCCTATGAATCCTTGCATTTTTTACCCATCACTTATCTTTTCAATGAGACTTGTAAGACATAAACCAACTCGAGTCTCATTAGACCATGCATAATGTTGAATAGGGAGGATTAAGTCGACTTGTAGGTGTTGTACAATTTAATCGATTTGGCTCCGGGACCCAAACCTTCTTAGGAATTGTAAGATATACACTAACTCGACCCCATCACAACAATAATTGCTTGCCTATAATTGAGAACATGTTTGTATGATCAAATCCCATGATTCCCCTATGAACCCATGATATCCTAGCACTCTTAATCATTTGTTTACATCCTTCCTTTTATTGCTTGTTTTACTTTATTGCTTGCATTAGTGTAGAACACAACTACAAACCCCAACAATTGTGACACTAGCATAAATTGAGATAGATAGACTCAGAACCCAAAGCACACCGTTTCATGGATCGACCTCGACTTAACCACTAACTAGTTGTTTGTTGAGAATATAAATGTGTTTGATTGAGAACCCCAACGACACTCTTCATCAAAATGGCGCCGTTGCCTGGGACGGTGTTATGTGATTAAGTTCTTACTTATTTGTCTATTTTTATTTGTGATTTAACCTTGAGGAACTTGTTCCTCAAGGTTTGTCTTTACCATTTTATTGTAGTTTCCATGTTTGTAGTTGTATCTTTATCTTGGTTATAATGATGACCCAAGACTTGGTACATGGAGTATGTGGTGGATCTTTTGAGTATGACTGGTGGATCTTTTGAGTATGACTATGGGTATGGGGAGTTTGAGGAGCAAGTCAACACAAACCTACCTTACAACTCATACAATGAAAATCCTAACTACTACCCCAATTTTTCCCACCAAAATCCTCACATCCAATATCCACAACAACCACCCACCCAATACCCACTTCACAACCAATTCCAAATGCCACAATATGACCACTTTCACACCCACCCACAACAAGAAGATGAACCCATTAAAAATGTGATTCTCCAAATGATGGGAGATCAACAAAACTTCTTCAAACAAATGTTAGAGGAGAGCCAAAAAAGTGACAATGTTCTTCAAGGCATTGTTACCCAAGGTGAGGAGTTACAGATTCAAATTGCCCGAATAAAGGCAACCCAAATGGCCACCTCTCACCATTCCTTAGATAATGAATGCGAGTTTGAAGGAGTTACCTTTGATGAGAAGTGGGAAGAGACAATCTCTTTGAGCTCTTGCGCGTATGAAAGTGTGGTATTTGATGAGGAAGATATGAGGTTGAGTAAGCCAAATACTCTTAGCCTTTGTGAGTATGAGGGTGTGTCCTTTGATGTGAATATTGAGATGGTGGAGGAAGAATTAATGAAGAAGAATGAAGCCTCCATTTATGATTCTTATGGAGATAGCGATGATGACAAGCCTATGGAAGAAGCTTATGCGGAATATGTGTCTTGCATTGAAGAACATGAATGGAGTTGTGAGATTGCCTCACTTGAGGAGCCCATCCTTGAGAAGTTTGAGGTATGCTTCCATGAAGAAGATGAATTCCTCTTTCCTATTGACCATAAAGACCTTTTCGCACCCACCATGGAACCTATGATTGTTGGAGATGATATGGTGGATTTCTCCAAAAGGTCAAAACATCATACAAAGGATACTTGGTGGAAAAGCTCAAAGACAAACTTGCAAATGAACTTGCTTGTGGAAATTTGGCACCCACAATTTCAATTCCTAAGGTATCCGGTCATCAATGTTATGAGAATTATCCTTCTACTTTGGAAGGATTGAAAAACCCAAATGTTATCATCATCACAAAAAGTAAAGGAGAAGGTGGTGAGTGGAGGTCTCCGGACGAATATGAACCACACTTCATACCTTATGTTGACAAGAATCATGGGCTTGTTGGTTTGAATCATTGCAAAGACTCAAGTGCTAAGGGCGAGGTGAATAAGAGAGTAAGTGTCAAGCTCCCTTGGCCAAGCTTCATATTGAATTGGAACAAACCGTATTCATGCTTGTTTGAAGATTGTGCTCAAGCATTTGACCGGTTATTGAGAGCATTGAGCAACATGGACAACATCAATAACCATGGCAACAAGGAATGAGTTTGGAGGAGTCCTTCCTCAAACCACCATTTGTAAGATACCCTTTACTTTGACTTTGCATTACATTTACACTTGCATATAGTTATATACATATACATTTAGCTTGCATTTATATTATATTTCATATTGCACTTACATTAGTTAGTTCATATATTATAGTTTGCATTGTAATATATCTCACATGGTGTGGACATGGGCCACAAGCCGGTCTGTGGATTTAGGCCACCTACCGATCTGCGGTCACGGGCCACCTACACGCCAAGCCAATCTGTGGACATGCAGCGGTCTTTTGAAAGCCACGCTCGGCGGCGTAAAAATTCTTTCGACCGGATCGCTTTAGATCTGTGGGTTTCGTCTCGGTAAAGGTGTCAAAATGATTAGAGATGTTCGGAGTCACCACCAAGCATTTGTAGGATGCCTGGAACCCGTTCAAATCCACTTTATACCTCGGTCAACAGAAGCACAAAGCAGTGTTTGACATAGGTACTAAAGATAAGGACTCGTCCCCCTTTTAGCATTATATGCCTAAAATGACTCTCGTGCGCCCTGGATAAGGCCATCCACTATCCAAAGGTTCTGATTAAGGGGTGAGGGTACGTATTGGGAAGCCCTTTAATCGGACACCCAATCCCGCCTGCGTTAACCGCCTCTACTGATCGATCGTGGTTGTTTAAATGCAAAATTTGATAAAACGGTGTAAATGCATGAATGCACATCCAAAAGTGTTAACCTAACATGTGAGCTTTCTAAGTCGGTTTGTTAATCCAAATATCAAGCATAAGATGTCAAGTTGGATTTAGATTGATTTACATGTGAAAACGGAAATTAAACATCCATTTACCAAGTTCGGGTTATGATACTTAACACGATCCATTTATTGAAAAAGGGTGTCAAATGACAAAGTGTAAAAAACGTAAACTTGTCAATCTGATCCGTCACGTATTCGGATAAACCGTAATCAGGATCGTTCTAGACAAGTACCAAAATGGGATAGAACAGTACCACGCAGCCCTGTTAAGGCGCGAGCCTATTGGCGAGATAAAGGGCTCTGCCCTGGTTTTGAAAGATGGAAACAGACGGCCGCTTGGGGCGCGAGCCATGAACCGACCTAAGGGGGCGTCTCCTGGTTCTTGAAAAGGTTATTTAAAACCGTATTTATGATGAAAGATTTGCAAATGTTGTTTGCATGACTCGGAATAATTAATATTGTGTTAGTAACATTCGTTGTCGGATTTGCATGTTTGAAAAGTATAGTTTACAAACAAAAATGTAAAATATTTGATTTGAACTAATCATGTTAAGTTCATTTCTTTGTAATTAGTCAAGTTAATCATCGTACTCGGATTAAATCGACATGGTATAAAGAACCAAGGATGATTATGAATTATGACTAATATATTTACAAATGTAAACAAATGAGAAAAATGGTAAATAAAATAAAAGGTGTTTAAAATACCCTTTAATTTGTAATTAACCAATAATATCATCGAGTCACGGAATAAACCGTCATGGTATAAAGAACCAAGGATGATTTTTTAATGGACAAAATATGTTTATCATAGAAATGAATTAAAATGGTAAATAAAAGAAAAGAATTTCCTTTAAAATGTAATTAACCAATTAATATCACCGTGTCACGGATTAAACCGTCATGGTATATGGAACCAAGGGTGATTATGATTTATGTCTAAAATGTTTGTCATAAAAAATGATTTAAAATGGTAAAAACCGTAGAAGTAAAGAAGTAAAAATAAAAGAAAGTGCTGGAGGAAAGACGAACTCAAACACATTTGATTCTGATCTGGACACCCACAAGAGGCGCGAGCTTCCCTGCATAGCAAGGGGCTTCTGTTTCAGGCCAAAACTCGGTTTTGGCTCGTCTAACCTATACTTGAATCGTGTTGTGCATCATTCATGCTTATAAACTCATAAAAACAGTAGAGACATGAAATAAGTGAGATATTTACACCCTCAAACTTACGTGTATTGATGTTTGCAAAGTAGACGACTTTAGAGACGGTTTTCTCGTTGTGACTAATCGCGATCAAAGAAGTTTAAAAAGGTGCCTAAAAAAGGATTTAGTTTTGAAAATGAGTTGAAAATATGTTAATTAAAACATGTTGATTGATGAATTGAGTTGGTGGAATGGGTTGGTCGAATGCACGGCGACGGTACCAAACAAAATGGGTAAGGCTTGTGTTTACGATCGGTAGGTCGTAAACACGTGTCGATTTTGTGACTTAGGAAGTCAGGTCTAGAAGTTTAAGGGAGAAGGAGGGGGCGGACTCTCACGTGAGGATTATGGTGTGTGATGATGGGTATTTATAGAGAAATGTGGGGAGGTATGTCGGTTGATTTTGCTTAGAGGCGAAGCAGATGGCCTAAAGAGGCGCGAGCCACCCCGTGATGGAAAGGGGTGTATTGTCCCTTTCAATTTGGACGTGGCCAATTCTCCATCCATTGTTGATATGGGGCATTCATATAATATGTCGTGTAACAATATGGGCATCTAATAAGATGATTTTGGTGTTACTTGAGGTAGGTGTTTTGTGTGCTTGACTCGGGTTTAACCCGTGTGAGTCGGGATTTGAATTTCGAGTCGTTTTTTGGCCCGGTGTCGGTTTTGACTCTAATTAGGGTCATTTTAGTGGAAATGACATGATGAAAACATTCATGGCATTATTTTTGACATTCGAGATTTGGTTTGACTCGGGTTGACTCGAGTTGCGGGTTTCTGAGTCGGTTTTGGGTCCGAAGACGATTTCAACTCTAAATAGTGTTGTTTTAAAGGAAATGACATGATAAAGACATTCATGGCATTATTTTTGACATTCAGGATTTGGGTTGACTCGGGTTGACTCAGGTTGACTCGAGTTGCGGGTTTCTGAGTCGGTTTTGGGTCCGAAGACGGTTTTAACTCTAAATAGTGTTATTTTAATGCAAATGAAGTTAGAAAACCATTTTTGAAATCATTTTTCATATCCGAGGAGTGAATTAAACCGTCTCATGTATAGCCAATCCACGCACGCATATCAAAAACACGTTATAGTCCGATCATCATCGGGTTGTTTTTGGAAGATGCAGATACTGGGTATCTACAGAGCCCCCACTTTGACTGAGGCTTGGACAGGGCGTAATTCAAAGTATGATCTCCAGGTCAATCGAAGATTACAACCTGAAGACCATTGCGACGTCGAGGCGACTCAAAAGTGTTTGAGCCAAGGACCTGCCGTCGGGAAGGGCGACGTCGAGGCGACTCGGGGATTCAAGTCAAGGACCTGCCGTTGGGAACATTTTAGAGTCTGTCAACTTCCGATTTGGGTCGTTTAAAGTCCATTAGACTACGTATAAAGGCTCGCCAGCCATAAGAAGGAGTCATACCTGAGGCATCTTCGGGATTCGTCCTTGAATCTTTTGCGCGCAAAGGCTCGCCTGCCGTGTTGAAGGTGCGTTTTGAGGCTTGCCAGCCATAGGAAGGAGTCATACCTGAGGCACCTTCGGGATATGTCCTTGAGTTGTGTCTTGTTTGCGGACAAAGGCTCGCCAGCCATATGCGTTGTAAGGCTCGCCAGCCATCTATGGTTGAATGATCGACTGTGGAAAATAGCATGTGTGACATCCATTTAAAAAATCGGCACTCGCTGGGGAGTTGGAAACTTCTCAGGACTCGCCGGGGATATGAGTTTCTGCTCACTAGGAGGTAGCGTATGCCATGTAATCGACAGGGCTAAAGCCCTTGGACTTGACGGGTTGGCGTTTGTTGGCAAGAACCAAATACTTAACTGGAGTGTGTTTGTCTTCTCAAAATTACCTGGATGGTTAATGACCACACAAATCCGCAGTCGCACAGACAAGCACGTTGAATGCAAGCATATAAGCACGTAAGCACATAAGTATGTGAGCAATTAGCATAAACGCAACTAGCATGTAATATCTCACGCGAGGGGAGATAGAAATTTTAAAAGTTGTGAAGCTTAAAATTGAGTCTTGTTACTCGTAGATCTGTGATTTAATAGATTAGAGACATGTGGCTGTTGGGACACTAACTCACACAGACGCACAGTGACAGACTGACAAATGGGCAGTCGTGAACGTGACACAAAGTCAGTGTCGACACAACACGGGGGTGACTTTAACAGACTTTGCACATGTAAGTGCAACTCCTAGCCAAGAAAGTGTGACAGCGCGTATTAAATCCCTGAGGTAGAAGGTCCGCTTGGCTGGGAAACATGTATTCATTCTCTTCTTCAGACATCCTCGCCTCTATTTGCTTGTTTTAGATCCCTTCTCGAGGTATAATGATTCGGAGAGCGGAACCAAGACCTTGTCGTTGTCCGGACCGAGCACTAGGCTATGTGCGGTTTTATCTTGGACTGTAGTTGAGACTCAAAAGATGTTGAGGACAAAGAACGGGTGGCATCTTGAAAGAGAAGCCCCCAGAGTGAGAAGGTGGGATTTTGACAAAACAAGGAATGGGCGACGTCTTAAGGAAGAAGCCCCCAGTAAAGAAGTATAAGATTAATTTTTGCAGCTGGGTGGGCTGCTTTTGAGGATTAATGTTGATGGTTGAGATTGAAATGGGTGTGCGGTTGTGTCCTTGTTGGGGGACTGCCTACGTATTCGCGTGTTTGCGAAATCAAACCAGATCGTAGTTCTAAGCTGTGTGTGCAATGGGTTGCAAATTGAAGGTTTGAAAATTGAATGTGTGTGGGGGTGTGGTTGTGTCCTCGTAATAGGACTGCCTACGTATTCGCGTGTTTGCGAAATCAAACCAGATCGTAGTTTTGAATGTGTGCCTAAGCGAATTGTTAGGACCTTAAAGTGATTTTGAGGTGTATGGTTGTGTCCTTGAAGGACTGCTTACGTATTCACATGGTGTGAAATCAAACCAGATCATAATTCTGAATGTGTGTGCCTAAGCGAGATGTTAGGACCTTAAAGTGTGGGGGTCACGACGGTAAAAGCCGTTTGGTGACTCGAAAAATTGATTTGAGAGAAGTCCCCTCGATCATGAATCGAAGAGGTGTAATTTGTGAAAATGTTCCTTATCATGTGAGCACACTAAAAAGTGGACCCTAAGGGTAGATTAGGTGTGTCCCGTTCTCGGTAGCAAAGCATTCGAGGACTCTGTATCTGGGTCAGGGTGAAAATGGCTTTGACATTAGGGAATGTGGAGCTTGGTAATAATAGGTTTGTTTGACAGATAAAATTCTGGAGTTGAGGTTCACGACGGTGAATTCCGTTTGGTGACTCGAATGTTGATTGGAGAGAAATACCTCTTGATCATGAATCGAAGAGGCATAGCTTGTGAAAATGTTTTTTGTTGTGTGAGCACACTAAAAATGGACCTAAGAAAGCAATGTTTTTTTTTTTGAAGACTCTAAATCTGAGTCAAGGTGAAAATGACTTCGGCATTTTGGAATGTGAAGCTTGGTAAAAAAGTTTTGTTTGACAGATAAAAATCTGAAGTTGGTATTTTGTGGTGTTTAGGTCGATGGGTTACGGCTTGTAATATGGTGCGGCACGAGGTCTCAGGCTTGATCTGGCCTGAGCACGAAATGGTTGGTAAATAATTTTGGATAAGAATCCCATGTCTGGACCTTAAAGGTTAAGGTGTGATATTTTGAGCTTGAGAGGGGGAATCATCAGAATCCTAGATATGTCTCCCTGTAGCAGTCTCTAGAAGGACTTAGGGGTGAAGCAGCTTTGATTATAATCTTGAGGGGAATCCCAGGATCCTAGATAGGTTTCCCTGTAGTAGTCTTTAGAAGGACTTAGGGGTGAAGTAGTTTTGGTTATGATCTTGAGAGGAATCCCCAGGATCCTTGATAGGTCTCCCAGTAACAGTCTCTAGAAGGACTTAAGGGTGAAGCAGTGTTGGGTTTGTTGTTAGTTGACAAGTCTTGAGCTCTTATTTTAGCTCTTTGACATTAGGTTTTGGCATTTTTGTGTTTTGTACTTGTTGATCCCGGAGTTTGGAGGGAAGAAACGTTGGTCATGGGCTTTGGACTTGTTGGTCCTGGACTTGGTGTTTTGGGCTGACTTGTTTGGTCCGGGATTTGGTGTGTTGGACTCATGGGTCTTGGGCTTTGGACTTGTTGGTCCTGGACTTTGTGTGTTGGACTTATGGGTCCTGGGCTTTGGACTTGTTGGTCCTGGACTTTGTATTTTGGTGTTGGACTTGTTGGTCCGAAGTTTGAAAAGTGACGGTTTAATTCCGTTATTTGAAATTGTGGGAAAATAACGAATTTGAATTTCGCTATTTCATTTTTGTTTGAAAAAGGACGGTTTTAAATTCCGTCGTTTGGAATTGAGAGAAAATAACGAATTTGAATTTCGCTAATTCATTATTTGTTTGAAAAGGACGGTTTTTAAATCCGTCGTTTGGAATTGTGGGAAAATAACGAATGTTGAATTCCGTTATCTCATTTCTTGAGAAGTGACGGTTTCCGATTCCGTCGTTTGAAATTTGTGAAAATAGCAAATTTGAATTTCACTATTTTGTTTTTGTGATTTGAGAATGACGGTTTTTTATTCCGTCGTTTGAAATTGTGGGAAAATAGCGAATTTGAATCTCACTATTTCGTTTTTTGATTTGAAAATGACAGTTTTAATTTCCGTCGTTTGAAATTTGTGAAAATAGTGAACTTGGATTTCACTATCTTGTTTTGATTTGAAAATGACGGCTTTAATTTTCGTCGTTTGAAATTTCTGAAAATAGTGAATTTAAATTTCACTATCCTGTTTTTGATTTGAAAATGACGGCTTTAATTTCCGTCGTTTGAAATTTGTGAAAATAGTGAATTTGAATCTCACTATCTTGTTTTTGATTTGAAAATGACAGTTTTAATTTCCGTCGTTTGAAGTTGGTGAAAATAGCGAATTTGGATTCCACTATTTTTGTTTTTCTTATTTTGGCTTTAGCCTTGGCTTTTGCTTTGGTCTTGAGCTTTGGCTTTGGGTAAATGGCTATTGGCTTGGGCCTTTGATTTTGGCCTTTCGCTTTAACTTTGGGTGAATGGATATTGGCTTGGGCCTTTGATTTTGGCCTTTCGCTTTGGTTTTGCTTTGGATATAATTGTTTTTTTTTTTTTTGCCGTCCTTCGTTCGAGGAAGGTAGAGGTGCAGACGGGGATGTACCCGTTGGTGAGAGGTTGATATTTGGTGATGGGATGTTTTTTGTGGGGAATGGGCTTGCCTTCCGTCACTGATTATGAACAAGGAGATGTTCTTGGTTTGTTATCTGGGTTTGTCATAGAATCCCGTTGATAAAAGCTCGTTTTAAATTGGGTGCTAATGAAAGGTTTCTGTTAGGCCTGGAAATCCGCAGATATCCCTGAATCAATGTATCACCTTAACCTGACTATCAGGCCGCCAGGGTGTCAGGCTATCAGGACACATGAAGACAGGCGCCAGGCCATGGAGAGGACAACGGTCAAAATATCAGGACGATATCAGACCAGGAGCTTATATTACATGAGGAATATACGCGCAACATTGATTAGGAAGATCTCGCAATTAATGCAGCAATTAAGGACGTAATATTGAGAATTATTGCGGATAATTAAGGAAAATATTCCGCATTAATGCCAGGATCAAGCAGCCGTTCAGCTAGTACCTATATAAAGAGCATTTGGAAATCATTTGAAGGGAGATACAAGACGAGAAATGGCAGACAATATTCATATACAAATCTTACATATTTATGTCCTATTGTGCTAAACATATAATATAATAGTAAAATCCTCTCCTGGCTTGGCGCATGTGGTTTTTTCCCATTTAAGGGTTTTCCACGTACAAAATTCTTTGTCTTGTTATTTTTATTTTTATCATCTTTATATCTTTATATTCTGCTTTGATAACCTGACTAATAAACCATATAGAGCTAGTTAACCCTACCTAAATCAACCCTGACCTGATCTTGCCTTGCGCAAAATCCACACAAAACAATTGGCGCCCACCGTGAGGCCTCTAGCTCTTTGAATCCTTTTTTCTCATCTTACAAAAATTCAAAAATCCTACAAAAATGGCCGAGCCTACCATTGAAGAACACTTGAACGCAGCCCTCCAACAAATCGCTGAGTTGGAAAGCTTGAAAGAAAAAATGGTCCAAACTGAAGCAGAAATCCTGCAACTAAGAGAATCTGAGTCAGCTCTGAAGCAAAAACTAGAAAAAACCCAAGGAGCAGGCTCTAGATTCCAGCCAGGAACCCCATTTGCATCAATCATCAAAATCATCGACTTCTCCAGTTTTGGGAGCCCAAGTGGTTCTAAATTTATCAATGTTGATGGTGATGATGAGCCAAAGAACGACAATGAGAAACCTGATGAGTCCGCAGCAGCCATCATGATGGCAGTAATTCAAGAGATCAAGAAGCTCAATGAAAAATTTGACAAGATTCCCGGAGTACCTACCAGCATGGAAGAAGTTGCCCCTGACAGCTATGCTGATTCGCCTTTCATAGACGAAATAGCAAAAATAGATTTACCCAAGAAGTTTGTGGTCCCATCTATGAAAATCTATGATAGAACCACAGATCCACAAAATCATGTAGCCCTCTACAAGCAAAAAATGCTGGCTGCATCTATTCCCAGCGAATTCAAATAAGTTTGCATGTGTAAGGGATTTGGAACGACCCTGACCGGCTGATGGGTGAGATTGTCGTCGGGTCTCCCAATCAAACACATTTATAATTCTCAACAAAAAACTAGTTAGTGGTTAAGTCGAGGTCGATCCATGGAACGGTGTGCTTTGGGTTCTAAGTCTATCTATCTCAATTTATGCTAGTGTCATAATTTGTTTGGGTTTGTAGTTGTGTTCTAGACTAATGCAAGCAATAAAGTATAACATGCAATGAAATGAAGGATGTAAACAAATGATTAAAAGTGCTAGGATATCATGGGTTCATGGGGGATTCATGGGAGTTGATCATACAAACATGTTCACAAAGTTGCAAGCAATTAATGTTGTAGAGGAACCGAGTTGGTTTATGTCTTACGGTTCTTAGGAAGAGTTGGGTCCCGGAGCCGAATCGATTAGATTGTACAACACCTACAAGTCGACTTACTTTCCTCATAATCACTTCTATGCATGGTCTAACAAGACTCGAGTTGGTTTATATCTTACAAGTCAAGTTGAGTAGATAAGAGATGGTTGTAAATGCATGGATTCATAGGCTTAGCATTTCATCAAACATAACATGTGCATAGGTTGACATTACAACAAGCAAGCAATTTAATTATGTGAACATACTAGATTAAGCATGAATCATTCCCCATGTTTACCTCCCCTAATTACCCACTAATCCTAGTTAAGAAGCTACTCACTCATTATCATGGAAAATATGTCATTAATGGTGTCAATCATTACAACAAGTATAAACATGATAAGAGCTTAAGGAAATAAACAACAAAGAGTAAAGAGCAAAGGAATTATACCAACTTGAGATGATCTAAATAATAAAGCAAGAATAAAAGAAGAGAACTTTGATTGATTGATGAAGGGTTGTCAATCCTCCAATAATAACCCAATAATCTTCAGTTACCCAAAAGTAATGAACTTGAACAATAATTAAGGAGAGATTAATGTGAAATTTGTGGAAAGATTAAAGAGTAATCTAATCTAATCTACTCCTAATTTATTCTAAGAGGATTTTCTAATGTGGAAGCCCCCTTTGATTATCATCAAATGAGGTATTTATAGTAGTACATCATTAGGTTAAGCAAGGATAAGTTAGTAAATAACAATGCTAATTGTTTAGTAGGGAAATGCTCCCCTCAAAGAAAGATGCTAGTCTCCTTTTTTCTAGTCTTTCAGAAATATGCGCATCTTGAGTGGCACAAGGAAGAGGACCTTTTACACTGTGAAGGAAACCGAGCGGATTGTGGGTCGGGACGCTCAGACTGTAGCAGGAGGAGACGAGCGGCTGGGCAGTCGAGACGCTCGGATTGTTGGAGCAGAGGACGAGCGGCTTGGAGCTTTGGACGCTCGGATTATTCTTCAGAGTACTTAGCTTATTCCTCTCGTATACTTCTTATTCTTGCAATGTTGGTCTTAGTTCTTGCCTCTCCTTCCATACTCGTTTAGCCAAATTCATCAATGTCCTTCCAAATAAGCTCAAGAGACGGGAATTTCCGCCTAATTACCTTCTTTCCTATAAAACATACAAAATGCACTAGGAAAGCAAAATAGAAAGCATTTGATGAATAAAATGGCTATAGAATGTTATAATAGTATGCAATATAGGCTCAATTAGAGGACTAAATGTGCGCAAATATGAGTCACATCAAACATCCCCAAACCGAACATTTACTCGTCCAGAGTAAAGAGGTGACAAAAACTAGGACCCTTATTCAAACTAACCTACTAATATAACCGATGTGAGACAATTAGCGGGTCTCACTCCGCCCCTTCAACTCACAATAAGTAAACCATGAGGTAGGATGCCTTCTTGCAAGACAAGGTGGGGCTTTCCAAAATGGCGACACATCCCATCATTAAAGCACACAAAATCAAGTAATGGATGCATCTACAAAAGGAATAGCCACTTTCCTCATCTAAGTGGCGGAAATTATCTAAAGGGGAAGCAATTCAAGGGTACTTATTCCATCATAGATATGGTTTCTTCAAACTACTAAGCCTAGAAGGATACCAATAAACCACGTCCAAGTTGTGTCAAGCTAGGGTACCTTTGTTCTCAATCCTTAAATGCTTTCGTCAAGAGTAGACTCCCTATGGTGTTAGAAACACTGGAGGATCGCGGAATTCCCCTTCTTGCCTAGACAAGAAGAAGGGTCGTCCCCTCTCTACCATGCACAAAAGTGGATTCGATGGATAAAGGGATCATTTGTATTTGAGTTTCATATGGGAGTTTTCTTTTTGTTGTTGTTTCCACCACCCCCCCCCCCCCAATTTCTTGTGGCATTTGATATTTTGAGAACACTTTCTTTTTGCCATTTCTTTGATGTTTGGCTTTTCAACACTTGACAACTTTTCAACTTTTTGCATTTCTTTTTTTAACATTTTCAAAGTCACCCCAATTAGTAACGAGGGTGCCTTATATTTGAAGCTTAGGAGTTCTTATTTTTGGACTCCTCTTTTCTTTTTGATGCATTTTGCAAACTTTTTTGACTTTTCATTTCATTTCTTGAACTCAAATTTGAACAATTTTTGTGCCCATTCCCTTTGATGACAAAATGTAGTAGAATATGGATGATAGTTGCATGGTTTCGAGGGTCACCTTGGAATAAATGGTAGCCAATGAGTTATCACACCACAAGGTACTCTTGACTAGGCCTTAATCCATGGGTCAAAGGATACTAGCATGACACATCCTAGGGTGTTTTACAAGTATTCTAACAAGCAAAGTCTCAAGAATAAAAATTATCTACAAGGGCCTTATATACACTTGTCAAGTTTCCCAAATAGACGGTTTCACAAAATTTTTCCTAAATGCAACTATATGCCATGATGCAACTAACATATATACAATCTAATGTATATGATTCTACCAACTAGTATGCCAAATAAATCTAAATGCAATCCTAAATTCACATTGTTTATACTGCATCAATCAAAATAAAGCCACATAGTCATTAACATAAAGAGGAAAAAGGAGATGGGAAAGATCATACCATGCGGTCTTCAATATCCTCATGTCTCGGATATGGCTCAGTTGATCAATATGAACAAGGATGAACAAACACAATATATACAAAAAAATATATACACAAGACTACACTACAAAGGGAAATAAACTTGTTTTTGGGTTTTTTAATTTTTCAAATTTTTATGGTTTTTATGTTTATGAAACAAAAAGACATGTTTTTGTATTTTTCAAAATTTTCAATTTTTATGTGTTTTTGGAATATAAATTCTCATCCCCTACTTTATTTTGGACATTGTCCTCAATGTACATGCAGGAGTAGGAAGAAAAAGGAAATACATGTTTTTGGATTTTTGATTTTTTTGAAATAAAGTACAAATGCAATGATATGATATGAATGAATGCATGCTCTAACTAAATGCAATTCTATATGACATATATAACAAATGAATGCAATCTACATTACACTAAATGATGCATGATTTCTAGTAAACTATGGTCACCTATGATCAAACCTCCCCAAACCGATTTAAGCACTATTTCTAGTGTAGAAAAGAATATGATTGGTCATTAGTGACTATGCATGAATTCTAGTATATATGCAACTATCTACATGAATCATGTGAGATATATTACAATGCAACTAATCTATATGAACTAACTAATGTAAATGCAATATGAAATATAATACAAATGCAAGTGAAGACTAAACTAAATGCAATGCACTACACAAAAGGGAGAGAAGAGTATCATATAAATGGAGGTGGTGAGGTAGGCATCTCTCACTAGTCATCATCATCATGGTGGTAGCCATACCTACTAGAACTTCCTCCTTGGTCATACCCTCCTCCTTGACCAGAGTATCCTCCACCTTGACCATCAAAGTTCCCGGCTTAGTTCCCTTGATTAGGGAACAAAAGGTGTGTTTGAGCCCAAGATGGTCGAGGGCCATTAGGGTCGATATACCCTTGTTGTGCCATTTGGTAGTATTGAGGATAAAGGGCCAAATAGTTATCGACCCTCCCATCGTGTACTCCAAGATCAACCTTCTTCATAATATCCATCAAATCATTCATATCCGGAGCATCGAGGACTTGCGGTGCGAATGGCCTATGAGGAGTGGGGTATGGTGGGATAGGCACGTAGGAAGGCGGGGCAATGGGCCTTGCCGGTATCCCGCAAGGCGGTGGAGGGTGGCGGGGTACTTCTTCTCTTTGAGGGGGGTTAGGATGGATTTCAATGTCGAGGAGTTAATTCGGCCTAGGTGAATATGGGCTCAACCTTGGGTCGGTACCGGGTATATTCCACCCCGAAAGAATAATAGAAGAACACCCTTTTGTGAACCATTCTACACTCCCGTCTTGAGTGTAGGCACACCACCGGTGGTGGTTGAAGACGGCGTCCTCATCAATCAAAGTACTACCCTCAAGAGGTGCATAAGTCCCATGGGTGTTGAACCCGGGACAAAGGTAGTTAGCCAAGATAGTAATTAGACCTCCCATCACGAAGATCTTGAGTTGGGAGTTCCCTTGAGAAAAATCGTAGAATCTTATAAGCATCTCAAGGGGGGTATTGAAGTTGTATCGCCTTGTCCCCTGAACATTTAGATAGGACTCAAGGAATGTCAAATCGAGGAGAGTGCACCGATCTTGCTCGAATCTCCCATTAATGGTGCCGGCTACGAAACGTTCGGTGATCCGAATCCCCAGGTGTTGTATAGCAAAGGTATAGCATTGTTTTTGGTAAATGAAATCCCTCCCGGTAATAGCCTTCCAAACTAGGTCCACATCAAAGTCGGAGGGTTTGTTGATGTTGCTTGTTGGTACAACAAGACCAAAAATATGAGCAAATTGGTCAAGTGTTAGACTATGGTCGAGGTTGCACAACCGGAACTCCATACCAACGGTGCTTCGTGTGTTCGAAACAATGCAGAGGCTACTCAAAAATTCCAAGGTAAGGCTAAGGTATGTCTCTTCATGGGCACGGAATAATTTCCCAATCCCCAAATCATCAAAGAACATTTCGGTTTGATACCTTATACCTAGGATTTCTAACACCCTAGTGTTAATGAATTGATTCGGCTCGTAATGCTTACCTAGCAACTTGACGAACTTAGCGCGGTGGTCATCGGATGTGAAGAGTACCTCCGGAAAGTACTCAAGTTGCTCCACCCCTCCTCTTATCACGGGACGGAAGTTTCTTGGCGACATCCTTTCTTGAGGGGATGAAGAAGATGAGCCCTTGTGTTTCTTGGTGGCGGCTTCAACGAGCTTCTTGGCTTTTCCCTTGAGATTCATCATTTTTTATTTGGGAAAGTGAGGACTTGGTTAATTTTTGTTGTGATGGGAGTGTTTGGAGATGAATATGAGTGGATTAGGTTTAGATAAGATGAGGAAATGAGGGATGGTGGGGGTGATTTTATAGAAAAGTGGTGTGGGACGAGCGGCTGAGGGTCGGGCTTGGGCGGATTATTCGAGATAATTGCAGGAATCCAAGTGTCTTTAGGGTCGGGACGAGCGTCTTCCTGCAGGTGGTTCGAGCGTCTGGTGAAAAATCCGCTCGGATTTTAATCCAGGGATTCTGCTTCATTTGGGGTGGACAAAAGACGAGCAAATCGAGCTTGAGACGAGCGGCTAATTGGGACGAGCGTCCTCTTCAGAATCCGCTCAGATTCAAGTCCAAGGCGAAATTTTTCTTCAGATATCTTATAGGACGAGCGTTCAAAAGATAATACGAGCGTCTTTTTCTGGACGAGCGTCTTGTCCCATAATCCGCTCGGATTTCAAGTCAACGCTAAACAGTACCCTCAGGGAGGTTGAGGGCAAGCGTCTTGTCCCCGGGACGAGCGTCCCTCGCTGTTTTTCATTCTTTTCTTTCTTTTCTTTGCAAGATCGTACCCTTGCACCCTTTTGTTATTCCTCCTTATCTTTTTCTTAAATTTTGCTCAATAAAAATGTAAGAAATTTCTCCCTCACTACTCTCATGCAAGAAATTGTAAATAAAAGTGTGAAAATGTACAATATTATACAAGGTAAAGGTTCGAGAAATATCTTACAAATGGTGGTTTGAGATAGGACTCCACCAAACTAGTTCATATTGTAGAATTTCTTTGTCCATAGAGCTCAAGGCTCTTAGAAGAATATCAAAAGCTTGTGAACAAGCTCCAAATAAGTATAAGTATGGTTTGCTTAACTTCAAGACGAAGCTTGGCCAAAGAAGGTTGTCATTCATTCTTGTTTTCTTCCTTTTCTTGGCACTTGAATATTTACGATGCTTCAAACCGATTAGCCCATGATTCTTGTTAGCGTAAGGTGGGAAGTATGGTTCATGGTTGTCCGGAGACTTCCACTCACTACCTTTTTCTTCAATTTTGGTGATGATGATAGCATTTGGATTTATCAATCCTTCAAGAGTATAAGGAGAATTCTCATAACATTGATGACGGGATACCTTAGGAATTGATGTTGTGGGTGCCAAATTTCCACAAGCAAGTTCATTTGCAAGTTTGTTCTTGAGCTTTTCCACCAAGTACCTTTTATATGATGATTTGACTCTTTGGAGAAGGTCTTCCACATTATCTCCAATAATCATAGGTTCCATGGTGGGTGCGAAAAGGTCTTCATGGTCAATAGGAAAGAGACATTCATCTTCCTCACGGAAGCATACCTCAAACTTCTCAAGGATAGGCTCCTCAAGCAAGGTGATATCACAAGTCCATTCTTCTCCACTATTCCAAAGGTCTTTGTAAGACACATATTTTTCATAAGCCTCTTTTATGGTCTTGTCATCATTACTATCTTCATATGAATCATAATTGGGAGCTTCACTCCTTAATAATTCTTCCTCCACCATCTCAATGTTCACATCAAAAGTCACACCCTCATACTCACAAAGGCTAAGAATAATTGGCTTACTCAACCTCATGTCTTCTTCATTGAATACAACACTTTATTATTCACAAGAGCTCAAAGGGATTGGCTCTTCCCACTTTTCATCTTCCATATCAAAAGTCACTACTTCAAACTCGCATTCATGATCAATGTCTAAGGAATGGTTGGGGGTGGTTCCTTGAGCTTCTTTTATTTGGGCAATTTGAATCTCCAACTCCTCACCTTGGGCGACAATGCCTTGAAGAACATTGTCCCTCTTTTGGCTCTCCTCTGGCATTTGTTTGAAGAAGTTTTGTTGCTCCCCCTCATTTGGAGAATTATATTTTGAATGGGTTCATCTTCTTGTTGTGGGTGGGTGTGAAAGTGGTTGTATTATGATAATTGAAATTCATCATGAAGTGGGTATTGGGTGGGTGGTTGTTGTGGATATTGGATGTGGTGATTTTGGTGGGAAAATTTGGGGTAGTAGTTAGGATTTTCATTGTATGAATAGTAAGGTAGGTTTGTGTTGACTTGCTCCTCAAACTCCCCATACCCATAGTCATACTCAAAAGATCCACCATATACTCCATGTACCAAGTCTTGGGTCATCATCATAGCCAAGAAAAGATACAACTACAAACATAGAAACTACAGTAAAACGGTAAAAACGAACCTTGAGGAACAAGTTCCTCAAGATTAAAGCACAATTAAAAATAGACAAACAAGTAAGAACTTAATCACATAACACCGTCCCCGGCAACGGCGCCATTTTGATGGGTGAGATTGTCGTCGGGTCTCCCAATCAAACACGTTTATAATTATCAACAAAACAACTAGTTAGTGGTTAAGTCTAGGTCGATCCATGGGACGGTGTGCTTTGGGTTCTAAGTCTATCTATCTCAATTTATGCTAGTGTCACAATTTGTTTGGGTTTGTAGTTGTGTTCTAGACTAATGCAAGCAATAAACTATAACAGGCAATGAAATGAAGGATGTAAACAAATAATTAAAAGTGCTAGGATATCATGGGTTCATGGGGAATTCATGGGAGTTGATCATACAAACATGTTCACAAAGTTGCAAGCAATTAATGTTGTAGAGGAACCGAGTTGGTTTAGTCTTACGGTTCTTAGGAAGAGTTGGGTCCCGGAGCCGAATCGATTAGATTGTACAACACCTACAAGTCGACTTAGTTTCCTCCTAATCACTTCTATGCATGGTATAACAAGACTCGAGTTGGTTTATATCTTACAAGTCAAGTTGAGTAGATAAGAGATGGTTGTAAATGCAAGGATTCACAGGCTTAGCATTTCATCAAACATAACATGTGCATAGGTTGACATTACAACAAGCAAGCAATTTAATTATGTGAACATATTAGATTAAGCATGAATCATTCCCCATGTTTACCTCCCATAATTACCCACTAATCCTAGTTAAGAAGCTACTCACTCATTATCATGGAAAATATGTCATTAATGGTGTCAATCATTACAACAAGTATAAACATGATAAGAGCTTAAGGAAATAAACAACAAAGAGTAAAGAGCAAAGGAATTATACCAACTTGAGATGATCTAAATAATAAAGCAAGAATAAAAGAATAGAACTTTGATTGATTGATTAAGGGTTGTCAATCCTCCAATAATAACCCAATAATCTTCAATTACCCAAAAGTAATAAACTTGAACAATAATTAAGGAGAGATTAATGTGAAATTTGTGGAAAGATTAAAGAGTAATCTAATCTAATCTACCCCTAATCTATTCTAAGAGGATTTTCTAATGTGGAAGCCCCCTTTGATTATCATCAAATGGGGTATTTATAGTAGTACATCTTTAGGTTAAGTAAGGGTAAGTTAGTAAATAACAATGCTAATTGTTGAGTAGGGAAATGCTCCCCTCAAAGAAAGATGCTAGTCTCCTTTTTTGTTAGTCTTTCATAAATATGCACATCTCGAGTGGCACAAGGAAGAGGACGTTTTGCACTATGAAGGAATCCGAGCGGATTGTGGGTCGGGACGCTCGGACTGTAGCAGGGGGAGACGAGCGGCTGGGCAGTTGAGACGCTCGGATTGTTGGAGCAGAGGACGAGCGGCTTGGAGCTTTGGATGCTCGGATTGTTCTTCAGAGCACTTAGCTTCTTCCTCTCTCATTCCTCTTATTCTTGCAATGTTGGTCTTAGTTCTTGCCTCTTCTTCCACACTCGTTCAGCCAAATTCATCAATGTCCTTCCAAATAAGCTCAAGAGACGGAAATTTCCGCCTAATTACCTTCTTTCCTACAAAACATACGAAATGCACTAGGAAAGCAAAATAGAAAGCATTTGATGGATAAAATGGCTATAGAATGTTATATTAGTATGCAAAATAGGCTCAATTAGGGGACTAAATGTGCTCAAATATGAGTTACATCACCGGCCCTGCTCTACAATGGTACATCAACCTGCCAACTGGGAGCATCCATTCCTTCGCCAACCTGATCAACAGCTTCAACCAGCAGTTTGCAAGTAGCAGGGAGTTGGAAAAATGATCCAGTGATCTTTACCGAGTTACACAGAAGCCTGATGAAACTCTCAGGACATTCCTTGCAAGATTCAATAAAGAGAAAATATCTATTCCCAGGTGTGACATCGGAACAGCAGTGGAGGCATTCAGGCATGGGTTGTTACCACACTGTGACTTATACAATGAGCTCACTAAGTATCCCTGCCATACCTTCGAAGATGTCCAGGCCAAGACTCTTGCTTTTATCAGGCTAGAAGAGGACAAGAGCTACAAACTTGGATCACCCAGTGGACTAAAGGATTATGAAAAAAGCAAAAGGAAGAGCAACAAAGGAAACAACTACAGAGCTACACCATATTCTAGGCCAGACCATTCAAAAGTTAACCTGGCACATGAGTATCAACGTAAGGCTAAAATTTTTCCACCTATTTCTGAGCATAACTTCAGTGTTGATGTTGCAGGATTAATCCAGAGACTTGATAACATGGGACCAGTAGTCAGATGGCCCAGGAAGACGAAAAATCCTAACCCTAGAAGGGACAATTCCAAATGGTGCGAATTCCACATGGACATTGGACACATGACGGATGACTGTTTCACCCTGAGGAAAGAAGTGGCTTACCTGCTGAAATCCGGATACTTAAAAGATCTGATCAAGACGAAAGGCAGGAATGCGGACCAGGGCAAAGAGAATCAGGAGCACAAGCAGGATCGCAGCCTTCCGCCACCACCTCCAATATACGAAGTAAAATTCATATCTGGTAGATCAGGAATCTGTGGCCTGACCAGTTCAGCAGCAAAAAAGATAGCCAGGACGCCAAGGACCGTGTCACCCTGCAAACTAGATCACATCCCAACAATCACTTTCAATGATTGTGACCTGGTAGGCATCCCTGATGTTCATCATGATGGCCTGGTAATTTCTATGTATATTGGAACCGCCACAGTAAGAAGGATTCTGGTAGATGGAGGCAGCTCAGTAAACTTGATCATGCTTGACGTACTGAAAGCCATGAAACTCAATGAAGACCAAATCACCAAAAAATCCAGCGTTTTGGTGGGATTCAGTGGAGAAACCAGAAGCACTCTAGGAGAAATCCACCTTCCAACCTATGTTGAAGGAATCTCATCTTATGAGAAATTTGGAGTCCTTGATTGCCTGTCATCTTACAACGCAACTCTGGACAGACCCTGGATTCATAATGTTAAGGCCGTGCCGTCAACCTATCACCAGTGTATCAAGATACCAACAGACTGGGGCATAGCCATAGTCAAAGGGGATCACAAGACAGCCCAGGAATGCTACACAACAGCCTTGAAACCTTCCAAGGCAGGTAAGTCCCTTGCATAGCAATTACAATACCCTGTCAGAAGCACTTATGTAGCACCTCCTAGAATGGAAACAGATCAGGTAATTCTGGACCCTGAGTACCCTGACAGGTATGTTTTAGTAGGATCTGACGCCCCAGATAGTGTCAGGCCCGAACTGGTAAAGTTTCTTAAAAATAAATCATCTTGGTTTGCTTGGTTACATTTTGATATAACTGGAATTAGTGCTGATATAATTACGCATAAACTCAATTTTGACCCATCTTTTAAGCCTGTACAACAGAAAAGACGAAAATTTGCAGCTGAAAGAAATGCCATAATTAACGAGGAAGTGGAAAAACTCTTGGGTATGGGAATGATTAGGGAAGTAATGTACCCTGAGTGGCTGGCCAACGTGGTTGTTGTACAGAAAAAGAATGGAAAGTGGAGAGTCTGTGTAGACTATACTGACCTTAACAAAGCTTGTCCCAAAGATCCATTTCATTTACCACATATTGATGCCATGGTAGACGCCACAGCAGGCCATGAGATGCTGACATTCATGGATGCTTCCAGTGGATTCAATCAAATAAAGATGCACCCTGCTGACCAGGAGAGTACTGCATTCATTACAGACTGAAGCATATACTATTACACTGTCATGCCCTTCGGCCTGAAGAATGCAGGGGCAACGTATCAGCGCCTGGTCAACATGATGTTTAAAGACCAATTAGGTGTTATCATGGAAGTATGAATAGACGACATGGTGGCAAAATTCAAAAATTCAGAAGATCATGTGAAGCATTTAGAAATATCATTTGAAATATTGGAGAAATACAACATGAAGCTCAACCCTGCAAAATGCCACTTTGGAGTCTCTGCAGGAAAGTTCCTAGGATACATGGTCACGAAGAGAGGCATAGAAGCCAGCCCTGAACAGATAAAAGTTATCCTGGAATTACAGTCACCCAAATCTGTCAAAGATATTCACAAATTGACAGGCCAGATAGCTTCCCTGAACCGATTCATATCAAGATCCTCTGAAAGATGCAAAACATTTTACAACCTCCTCAGAAAGAATAAACAGTTCCAGTGGACGAATGAACATGAGACAGCCTTTCAAGATTTAAAATCCTACCTATCATCTCCACCCTTACTGGCTAAACCAGAGAAGGGAGAACCCCTATCAGTATACTTATCCGTCACTGACACAGCAGTCAGTGTAGTCCTAGTAAAAGAACAGGATGGCCAACAACACTCGGTTTACTATGTAAGTAAAAGCCTGTTGGATGCTGAGATGAGGTATGGATTACTTGAGAAATATATTTTAGCTTTGATTATGACATGTACTAAATTACGACCTTATTTTGAAAGCCATCCCATTATAGTCAGGACCAACTTACCCATAAAATATGTCCTACGTAAGCCTAAATTATCAGGCAGGATGGCCAAATGGTCAGTGCAAATTAGCACATGCGATATTTCCTTTGAACCCAGGGCAGCGATCAAATCGCAGGCCCTAGCAGACTTTGTGGCTGACTTTAGCCCTAACCTAGAGCCCGTCCTGAAAAAAGAAGTCAACCAATTAGAAAATAAAACCCCAGACCAAGAATGGATCTTGTTCATAGATGGGGCATCCAACGCTAGGAGGACAAGATTAGGATTTGTGCTTAAATCACCACAGGGAGATATGATAGCACAGGCTATAAGCTGTGAGTTCAAAGCTACAAATAATGAAGCGGAATATGAAGCTCTGATAGCAGGCTTAAAGGTATGTCTAGACCTCGGTGTTCAAAATCTAAAGGTAAAAACTGATTCACTTCTAATTGCTAATCAAATAAAGGGAATTTATACGGCTAAGGATGCAAAAATGATTTCATATTTAGAATATGCAAAAAAACCTTACCGCCAAATTTGCTTTATTTGATATAGATCAAATATCAAGAGACCTGAACACACAGGCTGACGCTTTGGCCAGCCTAGGTTCAAATTTTACCCATACAGTTTTTGACAAAATACCAATCGTTCATCTATTAGAGCCAACCATCAGCAAACCTGAGCAAGTCAACCCTATCACTCAGGATAGTAATTCTTGGACCAAACCCTATTATGATTGGTTTCTCCGAGGAATACTACCCCAGGGAAGACACGAAGCAAGGGCTTTTAAAATTAGAGCTTTAACTTATGCTATAATCAATAACACTTTATTCAAGAGAACGCAGGCTGGACCATACCTGAGATGCTTGGAGCCTGACGAAGCCAAACTAGTACTTCAAGAAATACACGATGGACACTGTGGTAACCACAAAGGAGGAAAAAGCCTGGCAAGTAAAGTACTGAGGACAGGCTATTACTGGCCTACACTGAGGGCTGATTGCCTGGAATATTCTTCAAAATGTGAAGCCTGTCAAGTCCATGCGCCAATCATGCATCAGCCATCTGAGCTCCTTCATTCAATTTCTACACCCTGACCATTCATAAAGTGGGGCATGGATATTGTAGGAAAGCTGCCCGTAGCTCCAGGACAAAAAGTATTCATGTTGGCTATGACTGATTACTTCTCTAAATGGATCGAGGCTGACTCTTTCAGGCAAGTAAGTGAAAAAGAAGTAATATCCTTCATCAAAACAAACATCATTTGCAGATATGGAGTCCCGTCAGAAATAGTATGTGATAATGGAACCCAATTTGTGGGGAAAAAGACCCAAGCATTTTGCCAAGAATGGAATATCAACCTGGTAACGTCAACCCCTGGATACCCAAAAGCTAATGGCCAGGCTGAATCCAGCAATAAGGTAGTCATAAGCTGTCTAAAAAAAGAAGCTAAAAAGAAGACGAGGTAGATGGGCTGAAGAACTTCCATTAGTACTATGGGCAGACAGGACAACTCCAAAGACATCAACAGGCCAAACACCTTATTCTTTGGTGTACGGCTCTGAAGCTGTCATTCCTGCAGAAGTATGGTTGCCAACATCAAGGTACAACCTGAACAATGTTGAAGCAAACAGAGACCTGATGCAAGATAACCTGGTCCTAACAGAAGAGCTAAGAGATGCTGCCAAAATTAGGATGGCATCATATCAACAAGCAGTTGCCAGGACTTACAACAAAAATGTCAAAATTAGAGTCTTCAGGGAAGGAGACCTCGTCTTACGTAAAGTTTTTCAGAATAAAAAAGAAAAATGAGCAGGCAAGCAGGCCCCCACATGGGAATGCCCTTACTTAATAGATTCAATTGTTGGACAAGAGGCATACAGGCTCCAAACACTAGAAGGAGAAATGATCCCAAGATCCTGAATGTAACCCATTTAAAATTATTCCATATGTAAAGTCCAGATCAAGCTACAATCAGGTACAAACTCATATCATTTCTCAACCTGATGTGCTACCTGAAAAGTTACGTGTTTTATATGCACTGTATGAAGCTCATATCTATATATTTAACTAACCCAATTTCTCTTACTTTTTGAATCCTGAACAATTATACATGATAAATGTTTATATCATAAATATTCAGGATTGAGAGCTACTCTACTATATATCAAAATCTGAAACAAAACTCACTGCACTTAATTGTGCCTGGCGAGTTGGTAACCATCACCGGATACAGTAAATGTCGGGGCCAATCAGGCATGAAATAATTGCCTAACCTGACTAGGTTTACTGCAAATGTTTACAAACGGCTGGACGCAGCAAGACGGTGGAAGGGTGTGCATCCCTACCATTTAGTCTAAAAGCCCTCCTGACAGGCCGAATACCAAGCCCTCCAGTCAGGCAGGGGACATAAGCCCTCATGACAGGCCGGTTTTCCCACCCCTTCAACCATTATGGCAAAAACCATACTTGGTTGAATTACTCACGACAGTTTAAATAACAAGATAAATTAAAAATGCTTTACAGGTTAACAAACAAAAATTTTGACAGGTCCAACAGGATTGGAAAAAGAAAATTCACAAGTTCAAACAAATAAGCAGAATCAGCCAAAGAAGGCCACACCGATTATATTAATAAAGCCCTTACTCCCTAAGGCAAAGGCACCAAAATATTCTTAAGGGCCAGGGATAGTCTCCCTGACCTGGATAGAGACAAAAGAAAGAAAATTGTTTGTCCAGGGACATCCCCCCTGGATGGGCCAAATATCAACCAAGAAAAAATCAAATTACTACTTCTCCTTGGAAACAGCACCAGCACTCCCACTCTTAGCCGGATCAGCATCAACGTCCTGCTCCCCTGGAGAATCGACCTCCTATTCATTTCCCATGTTATGCAGGTCAGGATACTTTGAAGCAAAGAAAAGCCATCTCGGCCTTCAGGGTTCCATTTTTCCCCGGTCTCAACAGCTCGACATGGCAAAGAACCTTCCTCTTAATATAGAAATAAAGAGAAGCATCATAAGTTTGAACTCCAATTCATCCCTCTCCTGGGTGAGCTCTTCATTCCTATCTAAAGCTTCCTGCAATAGCCACTTACTTGAATATGCCTCAGCCTTAGCAGCATCCTTCTCAGCCTGAACCCTCACAAAGTCAACAGCTTTAGCAGCTAGATCAGCCCGTATAAAGTCTAGTTCAGACTTCAGCCTATCATAATCTGATCTCATCAGATCAATCCTGGCTACCAAAGAAGTAGCCTGATAGGCGTTATGGAGACAGGCCGCAGCGCCCTGACCAAAAACAGAAAAAATAATATGAATATTATACCCCAATAATAAAACTACCCAAACAAAATGCACAAGATACACATAAAAATAAAG